>NC_029773.3:33932732-33936271 GCF_000817695.3 Arachis duranensis | reverse complement strand
AAAGACAAAAAGTATTGCCACCACATATAAATAATTAAAATTTTTCTTATTAAGAACTCGAAAAAATATTGCCTCTTTATTCTAAGAATCTACTAATTTATTCATGTTTGATAATGATGAGAAAAAAAAATTATAGCTTAATTGGAGATAAAATCAAAATAGAGATACTAATTACTACTTCTCCTATATAACTTCTAAGGTAAATTTCTATAAAAATACTATCACAGAGTTAAAGCTTAAAATTAGAACTTAGCAACCTGTATTTTGGAAAGTGGATGTTCCTCTAGTCTGTGTGTTTATGAATTAAGATACATTTGATATTTTTAAAAAAAGGGATTTTAGAAATTAGGGTTTTTAGAAATTAGGATTAAAATTTTTGGAATTGAAGGATGATATTTTAAAACATGTTTATGCAAGAAATTATGAATTGAAACATAAAAATTAGAAAATTTGTGAAGAAAAACGAAATTTACCTCCTCCCCACCATTCTGGCGTTAAACGCCCAAATGCTGCTTGTTTTGGGCGTTTAACGCCCAATTGCTGCTTCTCCTGGGCGTTCAACGCCCAGCTGTTGCTTCTTTCTGGCGTTGAACTCCAGGAAGTCCTTTGTCACTGGGCGTTTTTCTGAACGCCCAGGACGCTGTCAATCTGGCGTTAAACGCCCAGAAGGTGCTTCTTTCTGGCGTTCAACGCCCAGAAGATGCTCCTTTCTAGCGTTTAACACCCAGATGACTACCTTTACTGGCGTTGAACGCCCAGTGGGTGCTTCTTTTGGGCGTTCAACGCCCAAAATGTTTCTTATTGGCTTTTTCACGCCAGTGAGCTTCCAAATTCCCTTGTAACTCTGTGAATCCAATCAATTGCTATTTTACCTTTTGAAGATACTTTGACATATACCTGTAAAAATCAATTAATTAGCAAAAACAAATAAAATTAAATTTTGTGAATGGCTGGGTTGCCTCCCAGCAAGCGCTTCTTTATTGTCCTTAGCTGGACTATTTCTGAGCTTTTAATCAAGTCTCAGTTTTGAGCATTCTTGCTCAAAATTGCTTTCAAGATATTGTTTAACTCTCTGTCCATTAACAATGAACTTTTTGTTAGATTCATTATCCTGAAGCTCTACGTATCCATATGGTGATACACTTGTAATCACATATGGACCTCTCCACCGGGATTTTAATTTCCTAGGGAATAATTTGAGCCTAGAATTAAATAGCAGAACTTTCTGCCCCGGCTCAAAGACTCTGGATGACAATTTCTTATCATGCCATCTTTTTGCTTTCTCTTTGTAAATTTTTGCATTCTCGAAAGCATTGAGTCTAAATTCCTCTAGCTCATTTAACTGGAGCAATCATTTTTCTCCAGCTAACTTGGCATCAAGGTTCAAGAATCTGGTTGCCCAGTAGGCCTTGTATTCCAGTTCCACTGGCAAGTGACATGCCTTTCCATATACAAGCTGGTATGGAGAGGTTCCTATAGGGGTCTTGAATGCTGTTCTGTATGCCCACAGAGCATCATCCAAGCTTCTTGCCCAATCCCTTCTACGGTTAATTATAGTCCGTTCCAGGATTCTTTTGAGTTCTCTGTTTGAGACTTCAGCTTGCCAATTAGTCTGTGGGTGATATGGAGTAGCTACCCTGTGGCTAACTCCATAACGAACCAAAGCAGAGTAAAGCTGTTTATTGCAGAAATGAGTGCCCCCATCACTGATTAATACTCTAGGGGTACCAAATCTGCTGAAGATGTGTTTTTGGAGGAATTTTAACACTGTTTTAGTGTCATTAGTGGGTGTTGCAATAGCCTCTACCCATTTGGATACATAATCCACTGCCACCAGAATATAAGTGTTTGAGTATGATGGTGGGAAAGGTCCCATAAAGTCAATACCTCATACATCAAACAACTCAATCTCCAAGATTCCTTGTTGAGGCATGGCATAACTGTGAGGCAAATTACCAGATCTTTGGCAACTGTCATAATTAAGTACAAACACTCGGGAATCTTTATAGAGAGTAGGCCAGTAAAAACCACATTGGAGAATATTAAGTACAAACACTCGAGAATCTTTATAGAGAGTAGGCCAGTAGTAGCCACATTGGAGGACTTTTATGGCTGTTCGCTCACTTCCAAAATGTCCTCCATACTGTGATCCATGGCAGTGCCATAGGATCTTCTGCACTTCTTCTTTAGGCACACATCTACGGATTACTCCATCTGCGCATCTCTTGAAGAGATATGGTTCATCCCAAAGATAGTACTTTGCATCTGTGATCAACTTCTTTGATTGCTGCCTACTATACTCCTTGGGTATGAATCTTACTGCCTTGTAGTTTGCAATATCTGCAAACCATGGCACTTCCTGGATGGCAAAGAGTTGCTCATCCGGAAAGGTTTCAGAGATCTCAGTAATAGGGAGGGACGCCCCTTTTACTGGCTCTATTCGGGACAGGTGATCTGCTACTTGATTCTCTGTCCCTTTTCTGTCTCTTATTTTTATATCAAACTCTTGCAGAAGCAACACCCATCTGATGAGTCTGGGTTTTGAATCCTGCTTTGTGAGTAGATATTTAAGAGCAGCATGATCAGTGTACACAATCACTTTTAATCCTACCAAATAGGATCTGAACTTGTCAATGGCGTAAACCACTGGAAGCAGCTCTTTTTCTGTGGTTGTGTAATTTTTCTGTGTGTTATTTAAAACACAACTGGCATAGTAAATAACGTGCAGAAGCTTGTCATGCCTCTGTCCCAATACTGCACCAATGGCATGGTCACTGGCATCACACATCAATTCAAATGGTAATGTCCAGTCTGGTGCAGAGATGATTGGTGCTGTGACCAATTTAGCTTTCAGAGTCTCAAATGCCTGTAGACACTCTTTATCAAAGATAAATGGCGTGTCAGCAGCTAGCAGGTTGCTCAGAGGTTTGGCAATTTTTGAAAAATCCTTTATAAACCTCCTATAGAATCCTGCATGCCCCAGAAAGCTTCTGATTGCCTTAACATTGGCAGGTGGTGGTAATTTTTCAATTACCTCTACCTTAGCTTGATCCACCTCTATTCCCTTGTTCGAGATTTTGTGCCCAAGGACAATTCCTTTAGTCACCATAAAGTGACACTTCTCCCAGTTTAAAACCAGGTTAGTCTCTTGGCATCTCTTTAGAACAAGTGCTAAATGGTTAAGGCAGGAGCTGAATGGGTCTCCAAATACTGAAAAGTCATTCATGAAGACTTCCAGGAATTTTTCCACCATATCAGAGAAAATTGAGAGCATGCACCTCTGAAAGGTTGCAAGTGCATTACACAGGCCAAATGGCATCCTTCTGTATGCAAATACTCCAGATAGACATGTGAATGCCGTTTTCTCTTGATCTTTTGGATCTACTGCAATTTGATTATAACCTGAATATCCATCCAGGAAGCAGTAGTATTCATGACCTGCCAGTCTTTCTAGCATCTGATCTATGAATGGTAAAGGAAAATGGTCCTTTCTGGTGGCTGTATTGAGCCTTCTATAATCAATACACATACGCCACCCT
>NC_029773.3:33921041-33932603 GCF_000817695.3 Arachis duranensis | reverse complement strand
TCAGAAATAGGATAAATAATCCCAGCCTCTAGTAACTTAGTGACCTCTTTCTGCACCACCTCCTTCATGGCTGGATTCAGCCGCCTTTGTGGTTGGACCACTGGCTTGGCGTCACCCTCCAATAGGATCTTGTGCATGCATCTGGCTGGGCTAATGCCCTTGAGATCACTGATGGTCCACCCAAGAGCTGTCTTGTGTGTCCTTAGCACTTAAATTAGTGCTTCCTCTTCCTGTGGCTCTAAGGTAGAGCTTATGATTACAGGAAAGGTATCACCTTCTCCCAGGAATACATATTTTAGGGATGGTGGTAATGGTTTAAGCTCGGGTTTAGGAGGTTTCCCCTCTTCCTGAGGGATTTTTAAAGGTTCTACTATTCTCTCTTATTCCTCCAGATCAGGCTGAACATCTTTAAAGATGTCCTCCAGCTCTGATTCGAGACTCTCAGCCATATTGACCTCTCTTACCAGAGAATCAATAAGATCAACACTCATATTTTCAGTCTCCCTCCAATCCTTCTTATGACTTAAGATCTCTTTCATGAACTTAGCATAAGAGGGTATTTGTTCAAGTGCTTCTGCAAACGGAATCTTTATTTCAAGAGTCCTGAGATAGTCTGCAAAGCGAGCAAACTGCTTATCCTGTTCCGCTTGGCAGAGTTTTTGAGGATAAGGCATTTTGGCTTTATATTCCTCAACCTTAGTTCCTGCAGGTTTATTACCTACAGAAGTGGGTTGGGAAGCCTTTTTAGAAGGGTTGTTATCAGCACTTGTATGTGACTGATCCCCCACTGGCGTTTGAATGCCAGGGTTGGAAGCTGGAGTGGCGTTAGACGCCAACTCCATATTTGTTACTGGCGTCTGAACACCAGAACTGTGCTTTCCTTGGGCGTTCAACGCCGGATTCATGCTTGTTTTTGGCGTTGAACGCCAGAAATGAGCATGGTCTGGGCGTTCAGCGCCAGCCTTATTCCTCTCTGGGCTCTGATTGTCCTTAGAGGGATTTTGAGTAGACATCTGTTCATTTCTTGGCTTCCTGCTGCTTTGAAGTGAGGTATTTAATGTTTTCCCACTTCTTAATTGAACTGCTTGGCATTCTTCTGCTATTTGTTTTGACAGTTGCCTTTCTGTTTGCTTTAACTGTACTTCCATATTCCTGTTAGCCATTCTTGTTTCCTGTAATATTTCCTTGAATTCGGCTAGCTGCTGAGTTAGATTGTAGGATTTCCTTGAATTCGGCTAGCTGCTTGGTTAGAAAGTCTAATTGCTGATTGATTTCATTAGCCTGATCCACAGGACTGAGTTCAGCAGTTACTGTTTTAGCTTCTTCTTTCATGGAAGGTTCACTGCTTAGGTACATATGCTGATTTCTGGCAACTGTATCAATAAGCTCTTGAGCTTCTTCAATTGTCTTTCTTGTATCAATAAGCTCTTGAGCTTCTTCAATTATTTTTCTCATATGTATAGATCCACCGGCTGAGTGATCTAGAGAAATCTGACCTTTTTCCGTAAGCCCATAGTAGATGATGTCTAATTGCACCCACTCTGAAAACATCTTAGAGGGACATTTTCTTAGCATCTCTCTGTATCTCTCCCAGGCATCATAAAGGGATTCATTATCTCCTTGTTTGAAGCCTTGGATGCTTAGCCTTAGCTGTGTCATCCGTTTTGGAGGAAAGTAGCGATTCAAGAATTTTTCTGACATCTGTTTCCATGTCTTTATGCTGTTTTTAGGTTGGTTATTTAACCACCTCTTAGCTTGATCTTTTAAAGCAAATGGAAACAGTAATAATCTGTAGACATCCTGATCTACTTCCTTATCATGTACTGTGTCAGTAATTTGCAAAAATTGTGCCAGAAACTCTGTAGGTTCTTCGTGTGGAAGACCGGAATACTGGCAGCTTTGCTGCACCATGATAATGAGCTGAGAATTCAACTCAAAGCTACTAACTCCAATGGAGGGTATACAGATACTACTCCCATATTAAGCAGTAGTGGGGTTAGCATATGACCCCAGAGTCCTCCTGGACTGTTCATTTCCACTTAGTTCCATGATGGAGCAAGGGAGATGATATGGATGTTGATATTGTCTATTTTATTATAAAAATATTTTTTGAAATAAAATAAAACAAAAATCGAAATAAAAATAAAACAAATAAAGAAAGAAAATTAAAAATTAAAATTTATAAAAAATTTGAAAAAGGTTATGAATATTTTCGAAAATTTGAGGAGAGAGAAAGGGGTTAGGATAAGAATTGAAAAATTTTGAAATTGAAATCTGAATTTTTATATAAAAATTTCAAAAATATAGTTTAAGATTAGTTAGAAAAGATATTTTTTTTTGAAATTTGAATTTTATGATGAAAGAGAAAAACACACAAAAGACACAAGACTCAAAATTTTTAGATCTAATGCTCCTTATTTTCGAAAATTTTGGAGGGAAAACACCAAGGAATACCAAACTTAAAAATTTTAAGATGAAAATTTTTGGAGGGAAAACACCAAGGAACACCAAACTTAAAAATTTTAAGATCAGAGCACAAGAAAGACTCAAGAACACCTTGAAGATTCACAAGAACACCAAGAACAAAAGAAAGAACACCAAACTTAAAATTTTTTAGAGAACCAAGACAAATTTTCGAAATTTAAAGAAAATTAACAAGGAAACACCAAACTTAGAGTTTGGCACAAGATTCAATCAAAAAAAAATTATTTTTGAAAAAGATTTTTAAAAGAAGATGCCCAATTGCCAAGAGCATAAGCCAACGCTATAAGCAACTGAGCTAAAAATGTAATGTATTTTAAAGATGTATTATTTTTGTGGATAAAAGTATAATTTTTGAAAGTTAATGTTTTGAAAAAGCACAAGAAAAAGAAGAAAAGACACAAAACAAGAAAAACTCAAGATCAAACAAGAAAAATAAACAAGAACAACTTGAAGATCAATGAAGAACAAAGAACACAAGTTCGAAAATTTAAAGAAAAATATAAAATATGTAATTAACACCAAACTTAGAACAAGACACTAACTTACAAAAATTAACAATTAATTAAGAAAAATAATATTTTTGAAAAGAAATTTTTGAAAAGAAACTATCCTATCAGGATTTAATGACTCTATAACAATAAAAATAAATTATTCCTAATCTAAGAAATAAAATAAACCTTTAGTTGTTCAAACTCGAACAATTCCCCGGCAACAGCGCCAAAAACTTGGTGGACGAATTTGTAATCCGTACAACTAACCAGCAAGTGCACTGGGTCGTCCAAGTAATACCTTACGTGAGTAAGGGTCGATCCCACGGGGATTATTGGTTTGAAGCAAACTATGTTTATTTTATTAATCTTAGTCAGGATGCCAATAAGATTATTTGGATTTAATTGTAAGAAGTAAAAGTGTTTGGAATAAGGAATTGTTACTTTATTAATGTCCTTGAATCCTACTCGGAATACCACAGACAAGGTTTAGACTTTCCGGATCCTCAAGAATGGCCGCCATCAGTTCTAGCTTATACCACGAAGATTCTGATTAAGGAAGCTAAGAGATGCTCATTCAATCTGATGTAGAACGGAGGTATTTGTCAGGCACACGTTCATGAATTGAGGAAGGTGATCAGTGTCACGGATCATCACCTCCTTCACAATTAAGCGCGAATGAACATCTTAGATAGGAACACACACACGTTTGAATGAAATAGAAACAATTGCATTAATTCATTGAGACGCTGCAGAGCTCCTCACCCCCAACAATGGAATTTAGAGACTCATGCCGTCAAAGTGTATAAAATTCAGATCTGAAAATGTCATGAGGTGCAAAGTAAATCTCTAAAAGTTGTTTAAATAGTAAACCAGTAACCTAGGTTTACAGAAAATGAGTAAACTATAATAGATAGTGCAGAAATCCACTTCTGGGGCCCACTTGGTGTGTGCTGGGACTGAGACTTAAGCTTCTCACGTGCCTGGGGCTGTTTTGGGCGTTCAGCGCCAGGTTGTAACCTGTTTCTGGCGTTGAACTCCAGCTTGTAACCTGTTTCTGGCGCTGGACGCCAGACAGCAGCATGATACTGGCGTTGAACGCCAGTTTACGTCGTCTATCTTCGCGCAAAGTATGGACTATTATGTATTGCTGGAAAGCCCTGGATGTCTACTTTCGAACGCCGTTGAGAACGCGCCAATTGGACTCCTGTAGCTCCAGAAAATCTATTTCGAGTGTAGGGAGGTCCGAATCCAGCAGCATCAGCAGTCCTTTTTTAGCCTAACTCAGATTTTTGCTCAGCTCCCTCAATTTCAGCTAGAAAATACCTGAAATCACAGAAAAACACACAAACTCATAGTAAAGTCCAGAAATATGATTTTTGCCTAAAAACTAATAATATTCTACTAAAAACTAATTAAAACATGCTAAAATCTACATGAAATTACTCCCAAAAAGCGTATAAAATATCCGCTCATCAGATTGCCTCCCAATAAGTGCTTTTTTAATGTCAATAGCTTGAAAGTGGGCTCTCATGGACCCTCACAGATGTTTAGAGCATGGTTCAGACCTCCCAACACCAAACTTAGAGTTTGAATGTGGGGGTTCAACACCAAACTTAATGTTTGGTTGTGGCCTCCCAACACCAAACATAAAGTTTGATCGTGGGTGCTTTGTTTGACTCTGTATTGAGAGAAGCTTTTCATGCTTCCTCTCCATGTTTGCAGAGGAAGATCCTTGAGATTTAAACACAAGGTAGTCCCCATTCAATTGAAGGACTAGCTCTCCTCTGTCAACATCAATCACAGCTCCCGCTATGGCTAGGAAGGGTCTTCCAAGGATGATGCATTCATCCTCCTCCTTCCTAGTGTCTAAGATTATGAAATCAGCAGGGATGTAAAGGCCTTTAACCTTCACTAACACGTCCTCTACCAATCCATAAGCTTATCTTATTGACTTGTCTGCCATCTCTAATGAGAATGTGGCAGCCTGTACCTCAAAGATCCCCAGTTTTTCCATTACAGAGAGTGGCGTAATATTTATACCTGACCCCAGGTCACACAGAGCCTTCTCAAAGGTCATGGTGCCTATGGCACATGGTATTAAGAATTTACCAGGATCTTGTTTCTTTTGAGGTAAAGTTTGCTGAACCCGTGTATCTAGTTTACTAATGACCAAGGGAGGTTCACCTTCCCAAGTCTCATTACCAAACAACTTGGCATTCAGCTTCATGATAGCTCCTTGATATTGAGAAACTTGCTCTCCAGTGACATCTTCATCCTCTTCGGAGGAAGAATAGTTCTCAGAGCTCATGAATGGCAGAAGGAGGTTTAATGGAATCTCTATGGTCTCTATATGAGCCTCAGATTCCTTTAGGTCCTCAATAAGGAACTCCTTCTTTTCTGGGAGACATCCCATGAGGTCTTCCTCATGGGGATTCACGTCCTCCCCTTCCTCTTTGGATTCGGCCATATTGACAATATCAATGGCCTTGCCCTCTTGACGTTAGGATTTTTGCCAGTAAAGAATGTCATAAAAATAGTCGCGTTGTAGATATAGTCTCTAAACCGACAAAAATCCCTTCGTACAAACATTTTGGTTGTCACAAGTAACAAACCCCTTTAAAATTGATAACCGAGTATTAAACCTCAGGTCGTCTTCTCAAGGAATTGTAGGGAGGTATGTTCTTATTATTGGCTATGGAGATTGTAAATTGGGGGTTTTTAAAGTATGAGATAAAAAGCAACACATAGCAGAGGAAATAAAATAATAGCAATAAAAATAAACTCTTGGCAAGGTATTAAGAACTGGAGGTCCTATCCTAGTTATCCTTATCAATTGTGATGAGAATTGGATTCTTCCCCCACCTTATTAACCTCTAACTATGGAGGTAAGTTAAGTGGCAAATTAATTCCAATTTTCAATCAACAATGAGTTTGATAACTCAAGAGTTACCAATTATTTAACCACAGCCAAGAATGTAAAAAGCTAAATTAAAATTATAAATATCTGAAGTACCTTCAATTCATTCAAAGCAGTAAAATCTAACATGGAAAATATTCATAAGCCAATTGGGCAACAGGAAAATCCAAATTATTTATATCAATAAAAAAACAGCAATCATCAATCTGAAATATCTCAAATAACATTAATTAAGAAAATCAATCTAAACATGGAACATTGAAAATAAATAAAAATAAAGAACTTGGGAGTGAGAGTCACTCCTAAAACTAAGAGAAGTCCTAATCCTAATCCTAAGAGAGAGAGGAGAGAACCTCTCTCAAAACTAAATCTAAATCATGGAAAAGTAAATTATGAAAAGCCTTATTATGAATGGATGCATTCTCCCACTTTATAACCTCTGGTCTATGCTTTCTGGACTTGGATTTGGGCCAAAAAGGGGTTTAGAACTCGCTGGGGCGTGTTCTGTAATTTTCTGGTGCGTGGCCTCTGTCACCACGCGGTCGCGTCATTCGGAGCTTTTCCTTGCCACGTGGTCGCGTCAGTCATGCGACCGCGTCATGTGCATTCTGCTTAAGGCACGCGGTCGCGTCAGTCATGCGGCCGCATCGCTGAATCTTCGCTTCTGGCACGCGATCACGTCGTCCATGCGATCGCGTGAACACCAGTTTCCTTAAAGCTCCGTTTTGCTTTCTCCTTCCATTTTTGTATGTTTCCTTTTCAATCCTCTAAGTCATTCCGCCTTAGAAAATCTGAAACTACTCAACATACTAATCACGGCATCGAATGGAAATAAATGTAATTAAAATAATTAATTTTTAAAGCTTAGGAAACAAGTTTTTCACAATACGACATAATAAGGAAGGGAAAGTAAAACCATACAATTAATGTGAATAAGTAGGTGAAGGATTATATAAATCACTCAAATTAAGCACAAAAGAACTCACGAAATATGGGTTTATCAACCTCCCCACACTTAAACACTAGCATGTCCTCATGCTAAATCCAAGGTAAATAATTAAGGTTAAAGTGATGGAATGCAATATGAGTAGGAAAAGGCAAGACTCATGCAATGCAACCTATGAATGTGAATGCAACTACATGCTAAAATGATTCTACCTACTTGGTGAAAAAGTAAATAAATCTTTCAAGAATAAATATGAACTGGATTTCACTAATTCAAATCACAAAATACAATACAAATAATTTGCAAGAAGAAGATAGCTCATGAAAGCAGGGAACATAGAATTGAGCACTGAACCCTTGGTAGTGTATATCATTCTAACTTTTAAGTGTCTAGGGTCAATTCTCTCAGTTCTCTACTAATCTTGCTTTCTATAGCTTGCTCTTCATCTAACAATCAACAAAAACTTAATGCACCAATATACAAATCAAGAGGTCTTTTAAGGGTTGTAATGGGGCTAGGGTCAAGGTAGGATTGTATTTGGCTAAGTGGACTAAAATTTGTATCCTTAATTAACATAAACTTTCTACCTAACTCAAGACAATTCATTTAATTAAAATACAAAATCTAACTTCCCATTAACTGTGTTTACTACATATTTATGCATTCCAAGTTTTGAGTACAGCTCATATGTATTGACTTCACTTATTTATTTTGGGGCATTTTGTCCCTTTTTATTACTTGCTTTTTTTTAATGCATATGATTAAAGTTTTGAATGCATAAACATGTTCTTAGCATTTTTCATATTTTCACACAAAGTCTAACATACTCAATTCCCAAACCAAACGTTTCCAAATCCATTTTTCCTACACTTAATTCATGAGCATTCTCACTAGTCTAAGCTAATCAAAGATTCAAATTAGGGACATTATTGTTTTCCGCTTAGAGTTAGTGATGAGCTAAAGTAAAGAACAAAGGGTAAAATAGGCTCAACATGGGTTTGCAAAGGATGATAAAAGGTAAGGCCATAAGGATATGTAAGCTCAGTGAAACAAGGCCTCAATCATATAAGTGCATGCATACATCAAATAATGGAAATATAGAATTAAGCAAGACAAAGATCACAATTTTAGAGAGAGAAACACACACCAAAAATAAAATATTGGTTGATAAAATGCAACCAATCAAGATCGGTATCGACCTCCTCACACTTAAAGATTGCACCGTCCTCGGTGCATGCTAAGATGTACGAGTGGACGGGGGTTGTGGTTCCTTAGCTGGGGCTCTTTCTGTTCCTTTCCTTGCCGGTGATTTGGGAGTAGCTTTCTCTTTTCCTTTCTTGGTGGCCATCCTAAAAAAGGGAAGAGAAAGTAAATTAAATTCAAAGAGATAACTATAGCAAGGAAGAGAACGGAAAAGGTGGTTATGGATGCACATTAGGATGTAACTGACATTAACACATGCTCGCGAGTACATGTGAAAAGCCATCAATGGAAAATAGCTCGTGCATATAAAGACAAGTGAATGCAAGGTGTTTATTGGCATGCCAGCAGAGGGCATGAGTAGCATAAACCAAGCATTACTGGTAATAAATCACCATGTTTGTATTGACAATTATGGTCAATTAATAAAATAGTAAAGGGAGTTTATGAAAAGTAAGCATTGAATAGTATAAAGTAAAATAGAGAAGTGCATAATGCTATATGGGCTTTTTCACAAACACATAGCATGCATGGTGAATACGGTATAGAAAGTATTAAAGTGAACATGCAAGCAACCCTTTAAAAATATAATTGCCAAACAATTTTGCAACAATCCACAATGACCCAAATAAAATTCCAACACCAATGAAAATAATGCAATGAATGAAAGTATGCAAACAAATTAAAATAAAATAAAAAGAAAAATAAGAAGAATGAGAAGGGAAAGAAGGGAAGAGGAAGTAAATAAGAAAGAAAAAGAAAAAATCAGGATTTGGAGGAGAGAAAGATAAGATATGTGGCAATTTTAGGGTGAGTTGTGCAGCGCATGCGACGCGGCCGCGTAGGGCACGCGTTCGCGTTGATGCGCGTTAAGTATGGGCACGCGATCATGTCAGTCACGCGATCGCGTGACCCATGTTATACTTTTGGCGCGAGTGCAGCCTCGCGCCAACACAACTCTCTGTTCAAATAAATTTATTTGCCAAAATTGGGGTGACGCGATCGCGTGGCTGACGCGATCGCGTGGATGGCCATTTTTGGAAAATGATGCGGTCGCGTGGGGCACGCAGTCGCGTGGGAGGGCTTGGGCTTCTAGCACGAGTCCAGCCCAATTTCAGCACAACTTTCGGCCATGCACCTTTTTGACGTCGAAAATCAGGGCACGCGGTCGCGTGGGAGGCCATTATGCCCATCTGACGCGGACGCGTCAGCGACGCGGTCGCGTGGGTCGATTTGTGCCACTGGCACGCCTCCAGCCATGCTCCAGCATGACTCTCTATTCATTTTTATTTTCTCCCCTGTCCTTGCGACGCGGACGCGTCGCTGATGCGGTCGTGTCGCGTGGCATCTTTTTTTTTATGCAGTATGCAGAATGCAATGCTTAATGTGAATGCTATGCATGATTCCAGGTTCAATAAAATAAAATAAAACTCAAAAACAAATAAAACTGAATAAAATTAAAATTGCAAAAGGAACGATCATACCATGGTGGGTTGTCTCCCACCTAGCACTTTTAGTTAAAGTCCTTAAGTTGGACAATTGGTGAGCTTCCTGTTATGGTGGTTTATGCTTGTACTGATCCAGGAATTCCCACCAATGTTTGTACTTCCAGTAGCCTCCGGGGTCCCAAACTAGGCATGTAAAGCTCTTAAGAAGCTTCAAACAGATTCTTAGGCTCCCGAGGTGACAAATGTCAGAGCAGATGCCAGGATCCCAAACCTTGCTTTTACACCCATTTTTGTCAGGATCTGTATTTTTCCAGCTGGGTGATAAGTAATTTGAATTCTCACTGCAGCTACCAAACAGCTTCCTAGACCCATTCAATTGAGCTTTACACCAACCTTTGCGTCTAAACTTAAGCCTTCCAATCATAATGAACCTTGCAGGACAATTTTTACCACTGACCATCTTCCTCTTGCTCTTAATGCCACAAAGAGCTCTAAGTTGACCATCCGTCTCCAGTAGCCCATATTCAAGTGGAATTAGAAAGCTAAGGGATATGAATTTTACCCACTTGAATGTTGTGAAGGATGATGGCAACTTAGGGGGAGGGGTCTCCAATAACTTTAGCAAGGTGATTTCAAGCTCCACTCCCTTGTTCTCTTTGACAACTTCTACCTCTTGATCAACCTCTACAAAATCTTTAACCATGATCTGTCTTGGAGGTTGTATGCTCTTCTCAACATCAACATCAAACACCGTGGAAGGAAGCTTTGTGATTGGACTTTCCAATGGAGGTACAACATCTTTAAGTCTGCAACCACTTCTTCCTTTTTTAAAAATTGCTGCTTTGTCCAGTTGTTTAAGTATAAAATCGTACTCATCCTCGATGTTTTTCTTTCTATGACAACTCCTTTCAACTATTCTTTCATCTTCAAGGGTCTCCCCTACCCTTACCCGTAGGGCCTCCTCTAGCTCTTTATGAAGTATGGATTCGCGAAGATGATTCCTTCTTTCCTGTTCCATATCAATAGCATAATTGGGATCATCTTGCTCTTGGATTGATGGATGTGGGTGCTCTTCCATGGATGGTGGTGATGGGATGGGGAGATTATTCTGTGGTTGAAAAGGAAGTGTACTAGAGCTTGAGGGTTGATTGTTGAAGGGATTTGGTAATCCGATTTGGGCGGCGAAAGCTTGTATAGTAGAGTTTAGATCACCAATTGCTTTCTCCAAGGAGATTTGGGGTGGATAGGAGGACTCATTTGTTGGGAGAAAGGGTTCATGGTAGGAAGGTGGTTCATCTTGATAATGATAAGGAGATGGTGTATATTGAGGTGGTGGTTCTGTGTATGGTTCATATGGTGGTTCGTGTGGTAAATAAGGATTGGGGTCATATGGAGGTGAATGGTGGAAAGGGGCTTGTGAGTATGGCGGTTCAAAGTTATGTTGAGAGGATGGTCTATAGGCACGGGGTGGGACTTGTTCGTAGTTACAAGGTGTAACGACCCAATTTCTGGTACGTCATGATCATACTAGAAACTGAGCGCTACCAACTTGTCTTCCTAATTATTATCTATTATTTATCATATGAGCCTGATTCGTTGTTAAAAGCGTAGTTAATTTGCGAGGTACTTTTCTTTTTGAAAACATTTGGATTAATAAACAGAATCATTCATAAGCAATTCACAAATAATAATAGATAAAAACAGTTATAAACAACCACACATAAAAACATCTCAAGCAGTTGACAACATTCCGTGATCCAGCTTTATTAGAACATAGACTGTTAGTTAAAACACCCCTAGATATAGCTAAATAATAACTATATACATATATATACATACAACATCCTAGGCCCTGACCTGTTCAAGAAGTCCCTAAGCTGGCACCCAGGCTAGCCTAGACTCTATACTCACCTAGTCCCTCTAAACTACTAAAGCGAGGGAAAATACGTTCTAGGTCTTCTAAACTCAAGTCAGGTGGAACGTCATCAAAAGGTGGAAGGTCGTATACTACTCCTTTGCACGATCATATGACATCAAAGAGCGTCTCTCAAGTACTTCATCGAGTGGCCACATAAC
>NC_029773.3:33917656-33919655 GCF_000817695.3 Arachis duranensis | reverse complement strand
TCTACTTTTACCACCCTAACTTTCAGAAATTACCAAACAAACCCTTAAACACCAAAAATTTTACTTCCTTGCCCTTTTTAAGATCTAAGGCCTGTTCTTCATTGTTCTTCATCACACTCAAAGTGTTCTTCGTGTTCTTCGTAAATTCTTTAAATTCTTTCTCTGTTTTTACCCGTTTTTCAGTCTTTTCAGCAACCGATTTTTACTATAATTCATAATAAATTAGCAGCCACTAAAACCCCATCTTTTCTACATGATTTCAACACAAATTGAACCCCAATTTAAGCTCTAGGGTTTCATTTTTCCAGCTGCTCCAAGAACATGAACATAAAGCTTGAATTTCATCAAATTTCATCAAAATTTCAACAAACTTTCACCAAGAATAACTCATATAAGCAATCAATTTCAAGCATAACCAAACCATATCATAATCACACATCTCAAACACAATCAATCAAGATTAATTTTACCAAACCCTACCTGGTTTTGCTGCTCCTAATTCAATCAAACTTTCAGGTGGTCCTTAAGCACTTTTTCCTCCTAAATCACACCAAGAAAACACATATTTAACCATGTTTCCTTGAAACCGAATCAAAAGAGAGATGGTGCAGCCAACTCACCTTGATCCCAGCCTTGATAAGTCATATGATCATGTAGAGAAAGAAGAGAGGATCATTCGAATTGAAGAGGGAGGGAGACAGCCATCTCACCTTATTTCCAGCCTTGATATGTTATATGGTTATGTAGAGGAAGAAGAGAGGATCATTTTGGTGAAATCGGAATTTTGATTTGAGTTTTAGTTCAGAAGAAATCAAGCTTTGAAGATTTATGAACCAAGAACTTTCTCTCCTTTTTCTCTTGGTGATTTTCGGGCACAATGAGAAAATGAGGCAGCCTTGGGGGTTTTGGGGGTGTAGGGTGAGTTGTGATTGGTTGGCTTGGAGGTGGATTAAAATAATATTAAAATATCTTTGGTGTACAACTACTAAAACTAGGTGTATCAGAACACTTGTAAAAACATCTCTAAAAATTATTTTCTGAGCTACTAGCATAGTTCTCATCCAATGCCAAGCCCCAACCGTCCATCATTAAACAACACCATCAATCCACACCCTTCAACAATTGCCATCCCTCTATATAAACCCCTTCACACAACCTTTTCGTACACACACTGTATCTCCATTTTCTTCACTTTTTTCTCTCGGCTATACATACTTCACGTACACCTTATATACTCACCTCTTCTCCTTTTTCTCAAAACACATTCCTTCAAGACTCATTCTACCTCAACCCAACCGAACTCCATCTTCAACCCTTTAACCTTTACTATTCGATTCTCACTCATGGCAGCAACAAGCTTCAAGAGGCGAAGGGGAAAGGAACCAATGGAGCAGCCCTCCTTCGACACCGGGAGATTCCAAACAGCCTTCCATGAGCTCGAGTTCGAGCGAATAAAGGACAAGAAGATACTACCTGAATCAACCTTCAAGTTCGATGAAGATGAGTGCCCACAAATTCGGGAGAAGATTAAAAAGAGGTGTTGGGAAAAGCTCACTAACCCGGAAGCAAGGGCAAATGCAAACCTCATCAGGGAATTTTATGCAAATGTGGTTACAGAAGATAAGACCACAGTGATGAGAGAATTTTTGCGTGGTCTAGAAATTTGCGGATAAATCCTTGTTGCAAGTATAGTTTCTAAACCTTCAAAAGTCCTTTCATACAAACGTTTTAGTTGTCACAAGTAACAAACCCCTTTAAAATTGATAACCGAGTATTTAAGCCTCGAGTCGTCTTCTCAAGGAATTGCAGGGAGGTATGTTCTTATTATTCGCTATGGAGATTGTAAATTGGGGGTTTTTAAAGTATGAGATAAAAAGAAACAATAGTAAATAGCAGAGGAAATAAAATAATAGCAAGGAAAATAAACTCTTGGCAAGGTATTAAGAACTGGAGGTCCTATCCTAGTTATCCTTATCAATTGTGATGAGAATTGGATTCT
>NC_029773.3:33896733-33917542 GCF_000817695.3 Arachis duranensis | reverse complement strand
AACAATGAGTTTGATAACTCAAGAGTCGCCAGTTAATTAACCAGAGCCAAAAGGAAAACTATCTACTCGAATGAAAATAATTTGGATAAATACCGACAACATAAATTAAAGAAAGCAATCATAGATCTGAAATATCTCAAATAGCATTAATTTAAAAGAGTAATCTGTAACATGGAAGAGTTCATAAATTAAATAAAAATAAAGAACCTGGGATTGAGAGTCACTCCTAAAACTAAGAGAAGTCCTAATCCTAATCCTAACAGAGAGAGGAGAGAACCTCTCTCAAAACTAAATCTAAATCATGAAAAAGTAAATTATGAAAAGCCTTATTATGAATGGATGCATTCCCCCACTTTATAACCTCTGGTCTATGCTTTCTGGACTTGGATTTGGGCCAAAAAGGGGTTTAGAACTCGCTGGGGCGTGTTCTGTAATTTTCTGGTGCGTGGCCTCTGTCACGCGTCCGCGTGGGTCACGCGGTCGCTTCATTCGGAGCTTTTCCTTGCCACGCGGTCACGTCAGTCATGCGACCGCGTCATGTACATTCTGCTTAAAGCAAGCGGTCACGTCAGTCATGCGGCCGCGTCGCTGAATCTTCACTTCTGGCACGCGATCGCGTCGTCCAAGCGATCGCGTGAACACCAGTTTCCTTAATGCTCCATTTTGCTTTCTCCTTCCATTTTTGTATGTTTCCTTTTCCATCCTCTAAGTCATTCTGCCTTAGAAAATCTGAAACTACTCAACATACTAATCACGGCATTGAATGGAAATAAAGGTAATTAAAATAATTAATTTTTAAAGCTTAGGAAATAAGTTTTTCACAATACGACATAATAAGGAAGGGAAAGTAAAACCATGCAATTAATGTGAATAAGTAGGTGAAGGATTATATAAATCACTCAAATTAAGCACAAAAGAACTCACAAAATATGGGTTTATCACCTCTCTTTTTGGTTTCTCTTCTGTATTGCTTGGGAGAGTACTAGGAGGAGTTTCAGTGATTTTCTTACTCAGCTGGCCCACTTGTGCCTCCAAATTTCTGATGGAGGACCTTGTTACACTCATGAAACTTAAAGTGGCCTTAGACAGATCAGAGACTATGTTTGCTAAGCTGGATAGACTCTGCTCAGAATTCTCTATCTGTTGTTGAGAAGATGATGGAAAAGGCTTGTTATTGCTGAGCGTGTTTCTTCCACCATTATTAAAGCCTTGTTGGGGCTTTTGTTGATCCTTCCATGAGAAATTTGGATGATTTCTCTATGAGGAATTATAGGTGTTTCCATAAGGTTCACCCATGTAATTCACCTCTGCCATTGCAGAGTTCTCAGGATCATAGGCTTTTTCTTCAGAAGATGCTTCTTTAGTACTTTTGGATGCATTTTGCCATCCATTCAGACTCTGAGAAATCATATTGATTTGCTGAATTAACATTTTGTTCTGAGGTAATATGGCATTCAGAGTATCAATTTCAAGAACTCCCTTCCTCTGAGGCGTCCCATTACTCACAGGATTCCTCTCAGAAGTGTACATGAATTGGTTATTTGCAACCATGTCAATGAGTTCTTGAGCTTCTGTAGGCGTTTTCTTTAGGTGAATGGATCCACCTGCAGAATGGTCCAGTGACATCTTAGAGAACTCAGATAGACCATAATAGAATATATCCAAAATGGTCCACTCTGAAAGCATGTCAGCAGGACACTTTTTGGTCATCTGCTTGTATCATTCCCAAGCTTCATAGAGGGATTCACCATCTTTTTTTTTGAAGGTTTGAACGTCCACTCTAAGCTTGCTCAGCTTTTGAGGAGGAAAGAACTTAGCCAAGAAGGCCGTGACCAGCTTATCCCAAGAGTCCAGGCTATCTTTAGGTTGTGAGTCCAACCATGTTCTAGCTCTGTCTCTTACAGCAAAAGGGAAAAGCATGAGCCTATAGATTTCAGGATCTACTCCATTAGTATTAACAGTCTCACAGATCTACAAAAATTCAGTTAAAAACTGATATGGATCTTCTGATGGAAGTCCATGAACTTGCAGTTCTGTTGCATTAGAGCAACTAGTTGAGGCTTTAGCTCAAAGTTGTTTGCTCCAATGGCAGGGATTGAAATGCTTCTTCCATCAAATTTGGAAGTTGGTGTAGTATAATCACCAAGCATCCTCCTTGCGCCTCCACCATTGTTATTAGGTTCGGCCATGTCTCTCTCTTTTTCGAGATTTTCTATAAAGTTTTCTCTGGATTGTTGTGCTTTAGCTTCTCTAAGCTTCTTCTTCAGAGTCCTTCCAGGTTCATGATCTGCTTCAACAAGAATATCCTTATCCTTGTGATGCATGGAAACTTGTCTCTCAACAAACTTCCCTTCGGCAAGTATACCGAATTATCGTCAAGTAAAAACTCACTATAGAGTGAGGTCGAATCCCACAAGGATTGATTGGTCAAGCAACTTTAGTTAGAAGAATATGCTAGTTGAACTAAACAGAATTTAGATTGAGACGCAGAAATTTAAATGACAAGAAAGTAAATAGCAGGAATCAAAGTGCAGAATCTTAAATGGGGAATTGGGGTAATGCTCATAAAAGTAAATGGCAGAAATTAAAGAGAATGGGTAAGATCAGAAATGGGGGAATCATTAGGTTTAGGAGATATTACAATTCTCCGAATCAAGTTCATTCTCATCCCTTCCTCAATCAATGCATTCATTGATCTCCTTGGCAATCTTAAGTGATTGAATCCCAATTCCTTGGTAATTCAATCTCTCAAATCTTGATCAATAGCCAATTCCTTGGTCAATTGCTCTTGAGAAGAGATGAAGTATGGTCACTGATTATACCACATACATTTCCCAATTCAAGTATTGAGGGGATTATAGTCACATATCCATCCCAACCCAAATTGGTCCAGCATGAGAAAGCAATTCTAGCATGATCTCTTCATTCCTCTTCCAAGGTTCCGAAGAGATCCAATTATGGAGAGTTTCTTTTCCAAGATAACTAACCAATTGAATTAAGATTGAAAGCTTTCTAGTAAAATCAAGAGAAAAGATAGAAGAAGAAGAATGAAAATTAATATTGATCCATCAAATTACAGCAGAGCTCCCTAACCCAATGAAAGGGGTTTAGTTGTTCATAGCTCTAGGAATCAAAATTGGCAGAAAAGAAGAATCTATGATAGAAGTACAGAAAAGTAAATATGCAGAGAGTAGTTCTCCCAAATGCCAAAAGTCCCTAGTTAGTTCTAAACTACTCCTATATATATGATGAGCGGATAATTTATACGCTTTTTGGCATTGTTTTTAGGTTGTTTTTAGTATGATCTAGTTACTTTTAGGGATGTTTTCATTAGTTTTTATGTTAAATTCACATATCTACACTTTACTATGAGTTTGTGTGTTTTTCTATGATTTCAGGTAATTTTTGGCAGAAATTGAGGGACCTGAGCAAAACTCTGATAAGGAGGCTAACAAAGGACTGCTGATGCTGTTGGAATCTGACCTCCCTGCACTCAAAATGGATTTTCTGGAGCTACAAAACTCTAAATGGTGCGCTCTCAATGGCGTTGGAAAGTAGACATCCAGAGCTTTCTAGCAATATATAATAGTTTATACTTTATTCGGGAATTGATGACGTAAACTGGCGCTCAATGCCAGTTCCATGTTGCTGTCTGGAGTAAAACGCCAGAAACACGTCACGACACGGAGTTGAACGCCCAAAACACGTTACAACTTGGCGTTCAACTCCAAAAGAAGCCTCAGCTCGTGGATAGATCAAGCTCAGCCCAAACATACACCAAGTGGGCCCCAAAAGTGGATTTATGCATCAATTACTTACTCCTGTAAACCCTAGTGGCTAGTCTAGTATAAATAGGATAATTTACTATTGTATTAGACATCTTTGGACGTTTAGTTCTCAGATCATGGGGGCTGGCCACTCAGCCATGCCTGAACCTTTCACTTATGTATTTTCAACAGTGGAGTTTCTACACACCATAGATTAAGGGTGTGGAGCTCTGCTGTACCTCAAGTTTTAATACAATTACTACTCTTTTCCTTTAAATTTCATTTATTCCTGTTCTAAGATATTCGTTGCACTTCAACTTGATGAATGTGATGATCCGTTACACTCATCATCATTCTCACATATGAACACGTGTGATTGACAACCACTTCCGTTCTACCTTAGGCCGAGCGCATATCTCTTGGATTCCTTAATCAGAATCTTCGTGGTATAAGTTAGAATTGATGGCGGCATTCATGGGAATCCGGAAAGTCTAACCTTGTCTGTGGTATTCCGAGTAGGATTTCAGGATTGAATGACTGTGACGAGCTTCAAACTCCTGAAGGCTGGGCGTCAGTGACAGACGCAAAAGAATCACTGGATTCTATTCCAACCTGATTGAGAACCGACAGATGATTAGCCGTGCTATGACAGAGCATTTGGACCTTTTTCACTGAGAGGATGGGATGTAGCCATTGACAACAGTGATGCCCTACATACATCTTGCCATAGGAAGGAATGAAAGAAAACTGGAAGGAAGAAGAAGGAAAGCAGAGATTCAGAAGGAGCACAGTATCTCCATATGCCTATCTGAAATTCCTACCATGGAAATACATGAGTAAATTTATCTTTATTTTAAGTTTATTATTTATTATTTATTTTAGAAAATCTATAATCAATTGGTTAAATCCGCCTGACTGAGATTTACAAGATGACCATAGCTTGCTTCATACCAACAATCTCTGTGGGATCGACCTTTACTCACGTAAGGTTTATTACTTGGACGACCCAGTACTCTTGCTGGTTAGTTGAACGGAGTTGTGTCCACACATAGCAAAGAGCCATTATAATAAATTTCATACAAGAACAAAGAGTCCAATTTTGATGATCACAAATCCGTCCACCAAGTTTTTGGCGCCGTTGTTGGGGATTGTTCGAGTATGGACAACTGACGGTTCATCTTGTTGCTCAGATTAGGTAATTTTCTTTTTTGTTTTATTTTCAAAAATTTTTCAAGAAATTTTTTTCCTTTTTTCGAAAATAAATAAAGAAAATACCAAAAAAATCATAAAATCATAAAAACCAAAAAATATGTTGTGTTTCTTGTTTGAGTCTTGAGTCAATTTTTAAGTTTGGTGTCAATTGCATGCTTTAAAAATTTTTCTTGCATTTTTTTCAAAAATTCCATGCATTCATAGTGTTCTTCATGATCTTCAAGTTGTTCTTGACAAGTCTTCTTGTTTGATCTTGATGTTTTCTTGTTTTGTGTTGCTTGTTGTTTTTCATATGCATTTTTCGTTTGTTAGAGTCCATACATTAAATATTTCTAAGTTTGGTGTCTTGCATGTTTTCTTTGCATCAAAAATTTTTCAAAAATATGTTCTTGATGTTCATCATGATCTTCAAAGTGTTCTTGGTGTTCATCTTGATATTCATAGTGTTCTTGCATGCATTATGTGTTTGATCCAAAATTTTCATATTTTGGTTCATTTTTTTTATGTTTTTCTCTCTCATCTTTAAAATTTCAAAAATAAAAAAATATCTTTTCCTTATTTCCCTCCAAATTTTTGAAATTTTGGGTTGACTTGGTCAAAAATTTTTAAAATTAGTTGTTTCTTACAAGTCAAGTCAAATTTTCAATTTTAAAACTCTTATCTTTTCAAAATCTTTTTCAAAAATCATATCTCTTTCATTTTTTTATATAATTTTCGAAAATTTTAAAAAAATCTTTTTCAAAATATTTTCAAAATCTTTTTCTTATCTTTATATCAAATTTTCGAAAATTAGCTAACAAGTAATGTGATTGATTCAAAAATTTGAAGCTTGTTACTTGAAATTACACTAACAATTAATGTGATTGATTCAAAAATTTGAAGCTTGTTACTTTCTTGTTAAGAAAGGTTCAATATTTAATTTCTAGAATCATATCTTTTAGTTTCTTGTTAGTCAAGTAATTAATTTTAATTTTAAAAATCAAATCTTTTTCAAAAAAATCTTTTTCAATCATATCTTTTTAATCATATCTTTTTATCATATCTTTTTAAAATTATATTTTTTTGAAATTATCTTATCTTTTTCAAAATTTTATCTTTTTCAAAATTTGATTTCAAAATATCTTATCTAACCTCTTATCTTCTTATCTTTTCAAATTTGATTTTAATATCCCTTTCAACTAACTCTTTGGCTTTTTGTTTGTTTCTTATCTTTTTCAAAACCACCTAACTACTTTTCCCTCTCTAATTTTCGAAAATACCTCCCTCTTTTTCAAAAATTCTTTTTAATTAATTAATTGTTTCAAATTTTAATTTTAATTTTATTTCTTCCTTTAATTTTCGAAATTACTAACCCATTTTTCACAATTATTTTCGAACTTCCCTCCCTCTCATCTCTTTCTATTCATTTTATTTATTTACTAACACTTCTCTTCATTTCTTATCACCTCCCCTATCCTTACTCTTTATACAGACTATTCATCCCTCTCCTTCCATTATCCCCTTTCTTCTTCTACTAACAATAAGGAACCTCTTTACCGTGACATAGAGGATTTCTCTTTCTTTTCTTGTTTTCTTCTCTTTCATATGAGCAGGAACAAGGAAAAAGGCACTCTTATTGAAGCAGATCCTGAACCTGAAAGGACTCTGAAGAGAAACTAAAATTCAACAATTCAGAGAAAACTTTTTAGAAATTTTCAAAAAAGAAGAGGAAATGGCAGCCGAAAATAATAACAATGCAAGGAGGATGCTTGGTGATTATACTACACCTAAGGCCAGAGAAACCTCAAAAAAAAAAAGAGAAAAGGGAAGACAAAAAGCTTCCACCTCCAAGTCATGGGAGATGGAAAGATTCATGTAAAGGGTCTATAGCTCAGTAGTAGAATATTTGACTGCAAATCAAGAGATCCCTGAGATACCTCAGGGGATACATTTTCCTCCACACAATTATTGGGAGCAACTAAGGATAAGAGCACTAAAATCACTGAGGATCAAGCAACAGAGGCAAGGAAGAGGCATAGAGGAGCTCAAAAAACACCATTGGTCCTTCAATAAGGCGCCACCGTCAATGAGGTGGACTCATTCCTTGTCATTTTTTTCTGCTTTTCGTTTTTTTTTTATGTTATATGTTTATTTATATTTTGTGTCTCTACTTTATGATAATTAGTAGTTAGTAACTATGTCTTAAAGCTATGAATAATTCCATAAATCCTTCACCTCTCTTAAATTAAAAATGTTTTTAATTCAAAAGAACAAGAAGTACATGAGTTTCGAATTTATCCTTGAATTTAATTTAATTATATTGATGTGGTAACAATACTTTTTGTTTTTTGAATGAATGCTTGAACAATGCATATTTTTGATCTTGTTGTTTATGAATGTTAAAATTGTTGGCTCTTGAAAGAATGATGAACAAAGAGAAATGTTATTAATAATCTGAAAAATCATACAATTGATTCTTGAAGCAAGGAAAAGCAGTGAAAAAGCAAAAGCTTGCAAATTGACGACTTAAACTGGCGCTCAACGCCAGTTCCATGTTGTTGTCTGGAGTAAAACGCTAGAAACACGTCACGACCCAGAGTTGAACGCCCAAAACACGTTACAACTTGGCGTTCAACTCCAAAAGAAGCCTCAGCTCGTGGATAGATCAAGCTCAGCCCAAACATACACCTAGTGGGCCCCGGAAGTGGATTTATGCATCAATTACTTACTCCTGTAAACCCTAGAGGCTAGTCTAGTATAAATAGGATAATTTACTATTGTATTAGACATCTTTGGACGTTTAGTTCTCAGATCATGGGGGCTGGCTACTCGGCCATGCTTCAACCTTTCACTTATGTATTTTCAACAGTGGAGTTTCTACACACCATAGATTAAGGGTGTGGAGCTCTGCTGTACCTCAAGTTTTAATACAATTATTACTCTTTTCCTTTAAATTTCATTTATTCCTGTTCTAAGATATTCGTTGCACTTCAACTTGATGAATGTGATGATCCGTTACACTCATCATCATTCTCACATATGAACGCGTGTGATTGACAACCACTTCCGTTCTACCTTAGGCCGGGCGCATATCTCTTGGATTCCTTAATCAGAATCTTCGTGGTATAAACTAGAATTGATGGCGGCATTCATGGGAATCCAGAAAGTCTAACCTTGTCTGTGGTATTCTGAGTAGGATTTCGGGATTGAATGACTGTGACGAGCTTCAAACTCCTGAAGGCTGGGTGTCAGTGACAGACGCAAAAGAATCACTGGATTCTATTCCAACCTGATTGAGAACCAACAGATGATTAGTCGTGCTGTGACAAAGCATTTGGACCTTTTTCACTGAGAGGATGGGATGTAGCCATTGACAACGGTGATGCCCTACATACAGCTTGCCATAGGAAGGAATGAAAGAAAACTGGAAGGAAGAAGTAGGAAAGCAGAGATTCAGAAGGAGCACAGCATCTCCATACGCCTATCTGAAATTCCTACCATGGAAATACATGAGTAAATTTATCTTTATTTTAAGTTTATTATTTATTATTTATTTTAGAAAATCCATAATAAATTGGTTAAATCCGCCTGACTGAGATTTACAAGATGACCATAGCTTGCTTCATACCAACAATCTCTGTGGGATTGACCCTTACTCACGTAATGTTTATTACTTGGACGACCCAGTACACTTGCTGGTTAGTTGAACGGAGTTGTGTCCACACATAGCAAAGAGCCATTATAATAAATTTCATACAAGAACAAAGAGTCCAAATATGATGATCACAAATCCGTCATTCAATCCCTGAATCCTACTCGGAATACCACAGATAAGGTTAAGACTTTCTAGATTCTCATGAATGCTGCCAATGGATTCTAGCTTATACCACGAAGACTCTAATCTCACGGAATGGAAGGCTCGATTGTCAGGCGAGGGCAACCATGCGTCGTGCATCAGGAATCCAAGAGATACACACTCTAGCTCTCGCTTGTAGAACAGAGGTGGTTGTCAGGTACGCGTTCATAAGGACGGATGATGATGAGTGTCACTGATCATCACATCCATCAGGTTGAAGCACAAGTGATATCTTAGAACAAGAATAAGCATGAATTGAATAGAAAATAGTAGTACTTTGCATTAAAACTTGAGGTACAGCAGAGCTCCACACCTTAATCTATGGTGTGTAGAAACTCCACCGTTAAAAATACATAAGTGATAATGGTCCAGGCATGGCCGAATGGCCAGCCTCCACAAAATGGCATATGAATTCGAAAATAGGGAAAAGGACCCTTAGTACAATAGTAAAAAGTTCTCTATTTATACTAAACTAGCCACTAGGGTTTACAGAAATAAGTCTAAGTGCAGAAATCAACTTCCGGGGCCCACTTTTTTGTGTGCTTGGGCTGAGCTTGAGCTTTACACGTGTAGAGGCTTCTCTTGGAGTTAAACGCCAAGTTGTAACGTGTTTTTGGTGTTTAACTCTGGTTTGTGACGTGTTTCTCGCGTTTTACTCCAGAATGCATCATGGAACTGGCGTTGAATGCCAGTTTGCGTCATTTAAACTCGAATAAAGTATGAACTATCATATATTTCTAAAAAGCTCTGGATGTCTACTTTCCAACGCTGTTAAGAGTGCGCCATTTGGAGTTCTGTAGCTCTAGAAAATCCATTTTGAGTGCAGAGAGGTCAGAATCCAACAGCATCAGCAGTCCTTTTTCAGCCTGAATAAGATTTTTGCTCAGGTCCCTCAATTTCAGCCAGAAAATACCTGAAATAAAAAAAACATACAAACTCATTGTAAAGTCCAGAAATATATTCGCTCTTCAGAACGCGTGCCCCACGCGCCCGCGTCTTTTTGCAAATATGGCCATTCACGCGATCGCGTCACCCACGTGACCGCGTCACCAGATTTTTGGCAAAATGAGTTTGACACAGAGAGTTGCGTGAACGTGAGGCTGCACTCACGCCAATCGCACAAATCAGGCCACACGATCGCATGACCCACGCGTCCGCGTCACCTGACCTTATCGCACACCACGCGACCACATCCCTCACGCGTCCGCGTCGCCTGCGCCGCACAACTTATCCAGATCAGCGCCAATTATCTTATCTTTTCTTTTCTAATCCTAATTTCTTCTATCTTTTCTTCTTTCTTCTTCTTTTTCTTACTTTCTTCTTCTTCATCTCTTTAACTTCTCATCCCTTTTCACTTCCATTCTATTTCATTTAATATATTTGTATACTTTTATTCATTGCATTATTTTGATTGGTGTTACAAATTTATTTGGGTCATTATTTTCTATATTTTTCTTGTGGATTATTAGAGGAATTGTTTGACAATTATATATTACTTTTTAAAGGGTTGCTTGCATGTTTAATTTAATACTTTCAATAACTTATTTACCATGCATGCTATGTGTTTGTGAAAAAGCCCGTATGGTATCATGCACTACTTTTATGTTATCCTACTACCTTAATGCCTATTTTTCACAAAACCCTTTTTATATTTTATTAATTAAATATAATTATTATTACAAACTTATTGTTAGTTTCAAAGACTTGGTAATCTAACTTGGGCATTTAATGTTTGATCTATGTTACTCATGCCTTTGCCAGCATGCCAATAAATACCTTGCATTTAACTGTCCTCACATGCACTTGCTCTATTTCCATTGATGACTTTTCACATGTAGTCATGACTATATGTTAACGTCATTCTTCTTTACTGTGCATTGATTACCACCTTTCCCGCTCTCTTCCTTGTTCTAACCCTTGAAGTTTTAACGTCCTTACTCTTTTCCTTTCAGGATGGCCACCAAGAAAGGAAAACACAAAGCTACTCCCAAACCACCAGCAAGGAGAGGAACAACTAGCTGCAGAGCCACCCATCCACCTGTACATCTTAGCATGCACTGAGGACGGTGCAATCTTTAAGTGTGGGGAGGTCGATACCAATCTCTGTGGGTTAGTTACTTCTTTTTTTCAACACCAATGTTAATTTGTTAATTGTTGCATTTGCATGTTCGTTTGATTTTATGCATTTAGTTACTATTTGGTCGAAGTAATATTTTATTTTTCAAGAAAATTTTATAGTATTTCACTAATTTAAATTGAAAAATTTGTGTTAAACTTGTTTGGAAGTTGTATTTGGAACATGGTTTTTGAGCTTATTTACATGGTTACATTATTTAACCATAAATTATTATTCTTGTGTGTTTCCTTCTCTATAACTGCAATCTAGATTTTATTCCAGTCTATATGTACATTGTTTAGTATATTTACATGCTTGCATATGATTGAGGCCATTATTTGTATTTTTGCTCACTTATCCTAAATAAACCTACCTTTTATGCCATCTTTGTTAGCCTCTGATGACAAGTCATCATATACCCATTTCTCAAGCAAATGTCACTTGCTTCACTAGTTTTTATGCACTTTCTTGCACCATAAGTAAGCAATTTAGAGTGGAATTGCATGTTTTATTTGAATCAATCAACCACCACTTAATTGATGCTAAATCATGAGGTTTAAGCTAAATTTAATTGAATTTTAATTGATTTATAAACCTTGTGAATTTAGTGATACTTTGATTGGTTGTTTTGATTATTTGAAGGAGAAGAAAAGAAGAAAAGAGTGTAGCACATAGAAGGGAGGAAGCCACACTGCCCTCCTCAAGAGCACACTGCCCTCCAAGGGAGCACAACAATGAAACAAGCACTCAAGGCCTCACTGCCCTACCCTCCTGGAGGGCGGACCACAATTCTAGGCCAAGAAACAATGGAAGGAAAAATTCTGCCCTGCCCCCTCAAGAGCAATATCGGGTTCTCACCAAAATAAATCAAAGAAAATTGTCTCCAAGTGCCACCCATGGGTTTCAAACCCAAGAACAAGAAGGAAAGAAGTAGCGCTCAAATACAAGGAAAACAAGCAAAAATTGGTTTGTTTTCAACCTCCAAGGATCGAACATAGCACCTTGAGGAAGCAAAGAACTAGGCGCTACTTTGGTGCCAAGGAACCCAAGGAAGAAATGCAACAAAAAGCCATCCAGCAAGTTTCGAACCTGGGACCTCACCCAAGAGCAAGGAAAGCTTGCGCTGCCCACAAGGAGGGCAGGGCAGCATTCTGTGGTGCATGGCACGCACATCCTTGGCACGGCCAGCACGCACAATTATTGCGCAACAAGGGAGCTTCGGCCAGCAGCAAGCACGCACGGGCAGGGAGGCAAGGCGCACCACGACAACACTGCCCTGCCCTCCACAAGGGCATGGCAGCATCCTGATGCCTCTCCCACCCTTGGCAGGCAACATACTTCATCACACAATTTCCCTGCTCTGCCCTCCACAAGGGCAGGGCAGCCTCCTGGGAGCAAGATGGGCTGAATTTCACTCAAAAATCTAACTTAATTCAATTCTTCTCCAAATCAAAAAGCCCACTCCAAATTCTTAGATCCAAAATGGAAAGTGTATAAATAGGTGTTAGTTAGGATTAGAAAATAGGTTTTTTTTTGAGAGCTTTCTTTCATTTTGAATTTTCATCCTTAGTCACTTGAGAGCACTTTCCATTTTTCTATTTTTCTGCAAACTTGTCTTGAGAATTGGAGGAGGGAATTGACTTCTTCTTCCTCTGATCATTTTGTTTTCTTTACTGGGTTTTGTTTGAGTCTTGAGTGTGAAGAATTGAGGAACTTCTATCTCAATCTCCATTTAAGATCTCTTTGATTTTCCTACTGCATAATTGAGCTAAATTTCATTTCCTTTACTGCTGCAATCTTTAATTTCTCTTTAATTGCTTTGTGAACTTGGATCTAGGAAGGCAACTGAGATCTAGACTCTGCTATCTAGTCTATGGAGTCCTGAGATCTAATCTTCTTTTTTTTGCTTCTATTGAACCACTGCTGCAATTTAATTTCTATTTTCTGTTTGATATCTAGTTGAATTCAAATCATTTCTTACTTTGATAATTGTTGCAATTTAATTTCCCTTGCTTAAATTCTGAATTCCCAGTCCTCAAATCCCTTTTCCATTCAAGAAATTTATATTTTTTGCACTTTAAGTTACTGCAATTTACATTCCTTGCACTTTAAGTTTCAGTCATTTAGTTTCTTGTTCTTTAAGATTCAGTGCCTTTACTTTCAAGTCTCTTTAATTTCTGCAAATTATCTTTCTCCCTTTACATTTCCTGCTATTTACTTACTGTTGGATACAAAATCACTCAACCAATACTTGATTCGCTTGACTAAATCAACCACTGAACTAAAATTGCTCAATCCTTCAATCCCTGTGGGATTGACCTTACTCCCGTGAGTTTTATTACTTGATGCGACCCGGTACACTTGCCGGTGAGTTTTGTGTTGGATCGTTTTCCACACATCAAGTTTTTGGCGCCGTTGCCGGGGATTGAAATAGATTGACAATGATTAAGTGAAGTGGAGGTCTAGATCAAGAACTTTTTCTTTTCTGTTTCTTAAATTTTTTACTAACATACTAACTGTTTGAAGATTTGCCTCTATCAACTCAACTAACTGTTTGAGAGTTTGTCTCAACTAACTGCACTCAATTCTCAAGAGTACTGCTATTTGTTCCTTGTGATTGTTTGCATGCCACAGGAAAGAAGAAAAGTCAGAGGAAAGACTATTATTGGAAAATAAGTCTCTGCAGAAGAAGAATATCATGACATGAAGCCACCACTCATTACCCTAATCAAGAATAATTGTTCCTATGACAGAAATCCATCGGAGGATCCTAAACAGCACATATCCACTTTTCTGAAGACTTGTGGTGCTGTCAAAACTGATAGTATAGATCATGACACCTATAAGATCTTGCTATTCCCCTTTTCACTAAGGGGTGAAGCAACACAATGGTTCGAAACCTTTCCCCAAGAAAGTATCACTAGTTGGGACGATTTGGTTACCAAATTTCTGGCCAAATTCTCCTCATCCCAACAGATCATCAAGCTGAAAGAGGGGGTACATCCATTCACACAAGGGGAAGAAGAACCACTTTTCAAGGCATGGGAAAGATACAAGAAAGCAACTGACAAAGTGGGTTTTCGAGCTTTCTATGAAGGATTAACCCTAGAAACAAGAAAAGCAGTGGATTACTTCTCAGATGGCCTACTCAAAGCGAAAACAACTACCCAAGGAACTGCAAATTTCAATGACAAAGGAGTCAACAACCAACACTCACTTGAGAAACCACAGAATGCAATTTCAGAAAAAGAAGTGATGAATCTTGAAGGAGTGAATGCATTCATGAACCTGAACAAACAAATGCACCATTAAACCCAGCATCACATGGAGCTGAGAGATAGAAAAGTTGATCGCCTGCATTCTGCTGCAGTGAATGCACAATTTCCACCATGGAGGCCCCAATCTTATCTTATAATGGGGGAATATCAACATCAAGAACAAAGAGGTTTCAACTAGGGCGAATCCATGACCACAAACAACCAACATCACTCATCCAATAATGCCAATCAAAACCAATACTCACAAAACATACACTTCCAGACTCATTCCAACTGGAGAAGGATCGAGCACCAAAATCACGAACCAAGGGACATCAATTACAACAACTCCAACTTCACAAACCAGCAAAAATACCATCATGCTAACAACAACCACTACACACTACCACAACACCCACCATTCCAACCTCTAACATCCCACAACCAACTAATCTCACAAGACTCTCAGAGGATCACTAACTTGGAGATCTTAATAGAGAAAATGATGAAGCACCAAGAGGAGACAACAAAGAACCAAGAGACTTCAATCAGAAAAATTGAGAGGCAGATAGAACAACTAGCTAAGCACCTTGCAGAAATGGGTGAGAAGAGGTCAATTACTTTCCCCAGAGCCACTGAAGACAAACCAACTAACAACGAAAATGCTGCAAAAAGGGAAGAATGAAAAAAGATCATAGAGGAAAGTAAGAACACCTTGGACAAAGAAAGTACCAGCCAAGAAAAACACAACAAGAAAGTCCTACAAGGAGAGGCAGAGGATAGAATCCAAGAAGATCAGAAAATCCCTACTAAGAAATTTTCACTAGGGGATAAAGTACTGCTAAACATTCAAACCATGAAGGTGCCCCCACAGCTGTCTGATCACTATATTGTGACTAAGATCCTTCCACGGGAATTCATAGAGGTCATCAAATAGGAAACCAGAAGGAAGTTCATAGTAAAGAAAGACAAGCTAAAGCACTGTGATCTTCAATTTCCATGATCAACAGAATGAAGGTTGTCAAGATAGTGACAATAAAGAAGCGCTTGTTGGGAGGCAACCTAACCTGAGGTAGTTTTCTTTTCATAGCTTTTTCAATAAAAAATGTTGAATAATTGGTATGCATCGCAAGGAGCTAAGTTTGGTGTTGCACACCAAAACAATTTAAGGGAGAATGAAAGATTCTAAGTTTGGTGTTCCACCAAAATCTCATTTAAAAGCACATTCTCACTTCCTGCATAATACTAGCTCCAAGCAATCAGACAGATTATTCAACTACTTAACTGCTTTCTAGTTTTAATTCCATAACCTTTAGCAAGGACACAAGGTTTCACAGATGGTTAAATTGATGCGTGAAAAATAGTGGCAAGGAACTAAGTTTGGTGTTCACACACCAAAGTAAGTTCAAAAAGCCATAATCATTTTTAGACTAACCAATTGCACAAAGGCTTGAGAAGCAAGTAACTTTTGAGAAGTATGCAGGAAATTAGTCAACAATTGAAGACAATTTGCATTGTGACTAAAAAGGGATACAACAGAAGGAAGAATCAAAGGGCTGCAACTTCAGAGGTTGTATCTAAACTTAATCCTTGCTGCTATAAATTGTTTTGAATCTGGGAACCCTCATATATCTTGCTAAAGTGTTTATCTAGTTGCAAGTGAAGTTGTTTGATTAAGTATGCTTATCTGCATAATGCTTGTCATTCATCACTTAGCTTTAAATTTTGTTTTGTTTCCCATATGCTTAAATAAAAGGGAAATGTTTGAATTAGAAAGTAGATATCCAATGTTGCATAAGTTAGAATGGAAGTTAATGGTAGTATATGTGTTTGATTAAATGCATAACTCATGACATAATTGCTGCATAATGTCATTTTCATTGAAGTGTGAGCTAGCTTGCTATCATAAAGGTTCCTATCAGTAAAGAAAAAAATCCCTTGAGAACAAAATAAAACAGAAAGAAAAGGAAGAAGAAAAAGCCAATGTGGCAAGAAAAACAAAGAATAAAGGCTGGGCACCAATAGCTTGGACCCTAGGACACATGCCTGTAGTGTTCTCGTACTAGGATATGCTTGGATAAGTAAATTCTAAGGGGTATTTCAAAACCTGGCCACTTAGATCAACTGATTTGGGATGGCCAATTGAAAGTCCACAATAAAGAGCAACCTAGCTACAGAACATTTAGTTATCCAAAGAGATGCTGGGCATCAATGATCCTAGGAGGAAATAGTGAGCCATGTGTCTGTGGTGAAGAGATGTTGAGTAAAAATAAAGCCAAAGGCTACTGCAACATTTGACACCAAGCCTTCAAAGAATAATAAGCTTGTTAAGCAAAATAAGAAAAGAAAAGTTAGCAAGGGAGCAAGTAAAAAGTAAACATTACAACAGCAAGTTTAGCAAGTTTAGTAAGCCTTTGAGGAAAAGTGTATATTATGTAACAGCAAACAATAACTGAGTTATCATTGTCTGCATAAAAACTCCAAGAATCAAGTTCTACTATATGCCTAATAAGGATATGTATGCTTTTCTTTTTTCATTTCATTTTTTCTTTATTTTGATGCTTGCTTGGGGACAAGCAAGATTTAAGTTTTTGACTGATTTAAGCAACATACTTCATCACACAATTTCCCTGCTCTGCCCTCCACAAGGGCAGGGCAGCCTCCTGGGAACAAGATGGGCTAAATTTCACTCAAAAATCCAACTTAATTCAATTCTTCTCCAAATCAAAAAGCCCACTCCAAATTCTTAGATCCAAAATGGAAAGTGTATAAATAGGTGTTACTTAGGATTAGAAAAGAGGTTTCTTTTTGAGAGCTTACTTTCATTTTGAATTTTCATCCTTAGTCACTTGAGAGCACTTTCCATTTTTCTATTTTTCTGCAAACTTGTCTTGAGAATTGGAGGAGGAAATTGAATTCTTCTTCCTCTGATCATTTTGTTTCTTTACTGGGTTTTGTTTGAGTCTTGAGTGTGAAGAATTGAGGAACTTCTGTCTCAATCTCCATTTAAGATCTCTTTGATTTTCCTACTGCATAATTGAGCTAAATTTCATTTCCTTTACTGCTGCAATCTTTAATTTCTCTTTAATTGCTTCGTGAACTTGGATCTAGGAAGGCAATTGAGATCTAGACTCTGCTATCTAGTCTCTGGAGTCCTGAGATCTAATCTTCTTTTTGGTTCTTCTGCTGAACAACTGCTGCAATTGAATTTCCATTTGCTGTTTGAGATCTTGTCAATTTCAATTCATCTCGTCTTTAGTTAATTGTTGCAATTTAATTTCCCTTGCTTAAATTCTAAATTCCCAGTCCTCAAATCCCTTTTCCATTCAAGCAATTTATATTTCTTGCACTTTAAGTTACCGCAATTTACATTTCTTGCACTTTAAGTTTCAGTCATTTAATTTCTTGTTCTTTAAGATTCAGCACCTTTACTTTCAGTTCTCTTTAATTTCTGCAATTCATCCCTCTCCCTGCGACCCGGTACACTTGCCGGTGAGTTTTGTGTTGGATTGTTTTCCACACATCAGCCCCCTTGTGCCTTTTAACCCCCTTCTATTTCATAACCACATTACACAGAAAAACAAAATAAAAATCCCAAGTTGAATCCTTGGTCTGCTTAAGATAGATATTGTGTATAATTTAAGTGTGGAGAATTTTATGGGAACATGGGATGATAGAAAAAAGTAGGGAATTAAATTGAATAAGTTATTTGAAAATTTAGGAAGCATGCTCATGTGAAATCAAAATAATTAAATTACCATGTGCATTGATAAAAAAATTATTAAGTAATTAAATAAGGGGATACAAAAAATATATACCCCAAATGCAAAATAAAAAGAATCAATGCATATGGGACAAAATTCAAAAATAAGTTTGATACATGAGCATGTAATACAAAAGTGGGAAAAAATTGGGTAGCTAGGTAAAGCAGCATGACTAGACAAGAGTAGAGTAAATTACCCCATACACTTGAGAGATTAGCGTGCATATACACTACCAGTAAGGGTTCAATGCTTGATTCTATGTTCCCTGCTTTCATGAGCTATCTTCTTACAAGTTTACTTGTTTTTCATTGTATAATTTGAATTAGTGGAATTTGATTCATATTTGTCTTGAAGAACTTATTTACTTTTAACCAAGTAGGTAGAAACATTTTGCATGTAGTTGCATTCACATAGATAGGCTACATTGCATACTCTCTATCATTCCTCTTCACGCCTTTATAGCTTCTCTTGAGCTTAGCATGAGGACATGCTAATGTTTAAGTGTGGGAAGGTCGATAAACCACTATTTATGGTTTATCTTATGCTATCAAGCCTTTGCACACTTATTCATACAATTTGCTTCGTTTTACAATTCCTTCCCAGAATTTGTTCTATGATTGAAAACTTACTTCCTAGAGTCTTTAATTTGTGTATTTTAATCATCTCTTATTACCATTCGATGCCTTGATATGTGTGTTAAGTGATTTCAGGGATTACAGGGCACGAATGGCTTAGAGGATGGAAAGAAAGTATGCAAAAGTGGAAGGAATACAAGAAACTGAAGGAATTGCCAAAGCTATCAGCCTGACCTCTTCGCACTCAAACGGTCATAACTTGAGCTACATAGGTCCAAATGAGGCAGTTTTAGTTGCGTTGGAAAGCTAACGTCCGGGGCGTCACAGTGATGTGTGGTAGATTTCATAACCAGCGAATTCTGGGCTATTTTTGACCCAGTTCTCAGCCCAGAAAACACAGATTAGTGGCTATAAAGTGGGAGAATGCATCCATTCATCATGATACATTAATAATTCACAATTTGAGGATTAGATGTAGTTTTTAGAGAGAGAGAGAGGCTATCTCCTCTCTCTTAGGTTTTAGAAATTAGGATTTCCCTTAGTTTTAGGATTAGGATTTCTACTTCTTCATCACAGGTTCAATGTTACTTTAATTTATGTTTCTCTTCCATTTTTAGATACTCTAATGCTTTTATTTGATTTATGTTTCCAAATTAGCTTATGAACTTTTCATGTTAGGATTTTCTTAACTAATGCAATTAAGGTATTTTCAGATATATGATTTTTATTTAGCTTTCTACATTCTTAGCTTTGGTTGATTAATTGATAACTCTTGAGTTGTCAAACTCATCGTGATTGATAATTGATATCTTTGCTGATTGATTCAGATTCCTATAACTCTAGTCTTTCCTCAGGAGTTGACTAGGACTTTAGGTGTTAAATTGATTTATCCACTCGACTTACCTTCATAGTTAGAGGTTGACTTAGTGGGAGCAAAAATATAATTCTCATCACCATTGATAAGGATAACTAAGATAGGACTTCCAGTTTTCATACCTTGCCAAGAGTTTTATTAGTTATTAATTTATTAATTCCTGCAATTTATTTCTCATGTTTAAACCTTTTTAAAACCCAAAAATACTATTTTCCATAACCAATAATAAAACACACCTCCATGTAATTCCTTGAGAAGACGACCCGAGGTTTGAATACTTCGGTTTATAAATTTCATTGGGTTTTGTTACTTGTGACAACCAAAACTTTTGTACGAAATGATTTTCTGTTGGTTTAGAAGCTATACTTACAACGCGATTATATTTGTGCAATTCTTTACCGATAGGAAATCCGATCGTCAGTATACTTAAGAGAAATTTATGTATCAATATTTTGAGTTTAATGAAATATTTTATTTTGTAGTAATTAATTTCAATGTATTTATATTATGCATAAGAATAATAATTGGTGCTACAAATTGTAACAGCCCAGACCATCCGCTATCACGATATTGTCCACTTTGGCACATAAGGCCTCATGGTTTTTCCTTTGACGATAGGGATGATAGCCAAAGCCTCCCACACTCACTCGTCAAAACACATCATGCTAGAGAGAGGTATCCACACCCTTATAAGGCATGCTTCGTTCCTCTCCCCAACCGATGTGGGACCTTACAATCCATCCCCCTAAGGGAGCCCAACGCCCTCGCTGGCACATCGATCTGGGCCCCGGCTCTGATACCATCTGTAACAGCCCTGACCACCCACTAGCACGATATTGTGCACTTTGGCACACAAGGCCTCACGGTTTCGCCTTTGATGACAGTGATTGATGAGCGGATATTTTATACGCTTTTTGGGAGTAATTTCATGTAGATTTTAGCATATTTCAGTTAGTTCTTAGTAGAATAATATTAGTTTTTAGGCAAAAATCATATTTCTGGACTTTACTATGAGTGTGTGTATTTTTCTATGATTTCAGGTATTTTCTGGCTGAAATTGAGGGAGTCGAGCAAAAATCTGACTTAGGCTGAAAAAGGACTGCTGATGCTGTTGGATCCTGACCTCCCTGCACTCGGAATGGATTTTCTGGAGCTACAGGAGTCCAATTGGCGCGATCTCAACGGCGTTGGAAAGTCGACATCTAGGGCTTTCCAGCAATATATAATAGTCCATACTTTGCGCGAAGATAGACGATGTAACATGGCGTTGAACGCCAAGTTCATGCTGCTGTCTGGAGTTAAACGCCAGAAAAACGTCATGATCCGGAGTTGAACGCCCAAAACACGTCATAACCTGAAGTTTAACGCCAAGAAAGGCCTCTACTCGTGGATAGCTTTAGTCTCAGCCC
>NC_029773.3:33894170-33894523 GCF_000817695.3 Arachis duranensis | reverse complement strand
AAGAGATGCTAAGAAAATGCCCCTCTGAAATGTTTTCAGAGTGGGTGCAATTAGACATCTTCTACTATGGGCTTACAGAAAAAGCTCAGATTTCTCTAAATCACTCAGCTGGTGGATCTATACATATGAGAAAAATAATTGAAGAAGCTCAAAAGCTTATTGATACAGTTGCCAGAAATCAACATCTGTACCTAAGCAGTGAATCTTCCATGAAAGAAGAAGCTAAAACAGTAACTGCGGAACTCAGTCCGGTGGATCAGGCTAATGAAATTAATCAGCAATTAAACTTTCTAACTCAGCAGCTAGCCGAATTCAAGGAAATATTACAGGAAACAAGAATGGCTAACAGGAAT
>NC_029773.3:33893129-33893999 GCF_000817695.3 Arachis duranensis | reverse complement strand
ATGAACAGATGTCTACTCAAAATCCCTCTGAGGACTATCAGAGCCCAGAGAGGAATGATGCTGGCGCTGAACGCCCAGACCATGCTCATTCCTGGCGTTCAACGCCAGAAACAAGCATGAATCCGGCGTTGAACGCCCAAGGGGAGCACAGTTTTGGCGTTCAAACACCAGTAACAAATAAGGAAGTGGCGTCTAACGCCACTCCAGCTTCCACCCCTGGCATTCAAATGCCAGTGAGTGATCAGTCACATACAAGTGCTGATAACAACCCTTCTAAAAAGGCTTCCCAACCCACTTATGTAGGTAATAAACCTGTAGCAACTAAGGTTGAGGAATACAAAGCCAAAATGCCTTATCCTCAAAAACTCCGCCAAGCGGAACAGGATAAGCAATTTTCCCGCTTTGCAGACTATCTCAGGACTCTTGAAATAAAGATTCTGTTCCGGGGGTTACCTGAAACGTGTAGCTCGGACGCCTTGGTGAGGCCCGAGGTGGGGGTCAGGGACCCGAGCTTGATGTGCCGAGCGGCTGGTGGTTGTACCTGCAATGACACTCCGATGCTTAAGTTAGCATGGGTCCAAGCAGATATTGAGTAGAATTAGAGTGTGAGTTATACCTGGGTGCTCCAGTGTATTTATAGTAGTCGGTCGTGATCTTCCCTGGATAAGATATTCTTATCTTATCTTATCTTTTGGGAGTTTTATCCCTATCTTTGTGGAACCGCCTTTCCTAGGCCTTTTCGGCCTTTAGGTTTTGGGCTTCGTTCCTTTTTGATGGGCCTTCTTAGCTTATTTGTCCGAGGTCCGACCTCAGGCGTGGGCCTTGGGACGAGGTCGGACCTTCTATGATCTTACCGAGTTTGGGGAGCTC
>NC_029773.3:33892448-33892940 GCF_000817695.3 Arachis duranensis | reverse complement strand
TTCTCCGATTCTTTCTGTGCGTTTTTCTGGGGTTTCCTCTGCGCCGCCGTTTTCGTTCTCCTTGCATCGGAGCTCGTCGTCTTCTTCCTTTCTTCCAGGTTTGTTCTCGTCTTCATTTTCTTTGCGCACATATGCTTCTGTTTTTTCTTCTATGCCTGGGTTGCCCCGAAAAGAGGCGCCGCCATTGCTTTGGTTGTTTGTATGTGGGGGGGCTCTTTTCTCTTGGTATTTTGTTTTCGGGTTTCTGTATTTTCTTCTAAAAGAACTTGGTTTTCTCGCCTTGCTGAATGGGTTTTCACTGTCTGCCTTTATGTGATTTTTGCCTTGCTGTTGTATTCTTCTTTGTAGGCAAGATTTTTATGTCTCGAAAGGTTCTTCAGGCGATGTCGACTAAGATTCCGAGTGGTCTTAGTTGGGTAGATCCCGTTCCCCTAAGAGTTCCTTCTGTGGTAGATTCTGAGTATTTAGCTAGGTTCCGTAGGCAATGTAGCA
>NC_029773.3:33892019-33892348 GCF_000817695.3 Arachis duranensis | reverse complement strand
ACCTCAGGCGTGGGCCTTGGGACGAGGTCGGACCTTCTATGGTCTTACCGAGTTTGGGGAGCTCGGTCAGGGTATGAACAGATTCCGTTTGCAGAAGCACTTGAGCAAATACCCTCTTATGCTAAGTTCATGAAAGAGATCTTAAGTCATAAGAAGGATTGGAGGGAAACTGAAAAAGTTTACCTCACAGAAGAATGCAGTGCAGTCATTCTGAAAAGCTTACCTGAGAAGCTTAAAGATCCTGGGAGCTTTATGATACCATGCACATTAGAGGGTACTTGTACCAAGCAAGCTTTATGTGATCTTGGGGCAAGTATCAACCTAATACA
>NC_029773.3:33890568-33891401 GCF_000817695.3 Arachis duranensis | reverse complement strand
AGAGAAGATAATAGAACCTCTGAAAATCCCTCAAGAAGAGGAGAAACCTCCAAAACCCGAACTCAAACCATTACCACCATCCCTGAAATATGCATTTCTGGGAGAAGGTGACACCTTTCCTGTGATTATAAGCTCTACCTTAGAGCCACAGGAAGAGGAAGCACTAATTCAAGTGCTAAGGACGCACAAGACAACTCTTGGGTGGTCCATTAGTGATCTTAAGGGCATTAGCCCAGCCAGATGCATGTACAAAATCTTGCTGGAGGATGACGCCAAGCCAGTGGTTCAACCACAAAGGCGGCTGAATCCAGCTATGAAAGAAGTGGTGCAGAAAGAGGTCACTAAATTACTAGAGGCTGGGATTATTTATCCTATTTCTGACAGCCCCTGGGTTGTCCCTAAGAAAGGAGGCATGACAGTGGTTCATAATGAAAAAAATGAACTGGTTCCTACAAGGACAGTTACAGGGTGGCGTATGTGCATTGATTATAGAAGGCTCAATACAGCCACCAGAAATGATCATTTTCCTTTACCATTCATAGACCAGATGCTAGAAAGACTAGCAGGTCATGAATACTACTGCTTCCTGGATGGATATTCAGGTTATAATCAAATTGCAGTAGACCCCAGGATCAAGAGAAAATGGCATTCACATGTCCATCTGGAGTATTTGCATACAGAAGGATGCCATTTGGCCTGTGCAATGCACCTGCAACCTTTCAGAGGTGCATGCTCTCAATTTTCTCTGATATGGTGGAAAAATTCCTGGAAGTCTTCATGGATGACTTTTCAGTATTTGGAGACTCATTCAGCACCTGCCTTAACCATTTAGC
>NC_029773.3:33888646-33889672 GCF_000817695.3 Arachis duranensis | reverse complement strand
AGAAATAAGAGACAGAAAAGGGACAGAGAATCAAGTAGCAGATCACCTGTCCCGAATAGAACCAGTAGAAGGAGCGTCCCTTCCTCTCACTGAGATCTCTGAAACTTTTCTGGATGAGCAACTCTTTGCCATCCAGGAAGTGCCATGGTTTGCAGACATTGCAAACTACAAGGCAGTAAGATTCATACCCAAAGAGTACAGTAGGCTGCAATCAAAGAAATTGATCATAGATGCAAAGTACTATCTTTGGGATGAACCATATCTCTTCAAGAGATGTGCAGACGGAGTAATCCGTAGATGTGTGCCTAAAGAAGAAGCGCAGAAAATTCTATGGCATTGCCATGGATTACAGTATGGAGGACATTTTAGAAGTGAGCGAACAGCCACAAGAGTCCTCCAATGTGGCTTCTTTGGAAGTGAACGAACAGCCACAAGAGTCCTCCAGAGTGGCTTCTACTGGCCTACTCTCTATAAAGATTCCCGAGCGTTTGTGTTTAACTGTGATAGTTGCCAAAGATCAGGCAACTTGCCTCACAGTTATGCCATGCCTCAACAAGGATTCTTGGAGATTGAGTTGTTTGATGTATGGGGTATTGACTTCATGGGGCCTTTCCCACCATCATACTCAAACATTTATATTCTGGTGGTAGTGGATTATGTATCCAAATGGGTGGAGGCTATTGCAACACCCACTAATGACACTAAAACAGTGTTAAAATTCCTCCAGAAACATAACTTCAGCAGATTTGGTATCCCTAGAGTGTTAATCAGTGATGGGGGCACTCATTTCTGTAATAAACAGCTTTACTCTGCTCTGGTACGTTATGGAGTCAACCACAGGGTAGCTACTCCATATCACCCACAAACTAATGGGCAAGCTAAAGTCTCAAATAGAGAACTTAAAAGAATCCTGGAACGGACTGTAATTAACCGTAGAAGGGATTAGGCAAGAAGCTTGGATGATGCTCTGTGGGCATACAGAACAGCATTTAAGACCCCTATAGGGACCTCTCCATACCAGCTTGT
>NC_029773.3:33885352-33886842 GCF_000817695.3 Arachis duranensis | reverse complement strand
ACTGGCATCCCAGTTCAACTCAAAAGGGAAGATCTGAAACCAGTAGCCAGAGGTTGGCTGGATTTCATAGGGCGTTCCATATTGCCCACCAGCAACCGTTTTGAAGTTACTGTTAAAAGAGCAGTAATGATTCACTGCATCATGTTGGGAAAAGAAGTGGAAGTCCATCAGCTGATCTCATGTGAGCTATACAAAATAGCCAACAGGAATTCTAAGGACGCCAGATTGGCCTATCCAAGCTTAATTTCTCTGCTTTGCAAAGATGCTGGAGTAAAGATGGGAATAACCGAATATATCCTAATTAAAAAGCCCATTACTGGAATATCAATGGTCAGACAACAGCAACAAGATGATTCAACCAAGAGGAGAGCACAAGAAGCCCTCCCAGAACTGCCCCAATTTGAATACTGGGAACATCTTGAGGCTTCTATTTCCAAATTACAAGAAGCTATGGTTAAAGGAAGAACAGAATAATCAAAGCAGCCTGCTTTGCAAACTGCTCAAGGAACAGGAAGAGCAAGGGCGTGATCTAAGGGAGCTGAAGCGCCAAAAATTAATCCTTGAACAGCACCCCACAGATTAGAGGAACATCTACTCCTCAAAACAACAGGTTGCTGAGTTCCAATTTTTCTGCTTTAGCCTAGTGATAGTATTATTATAGAAATTCACCTTAGGAGATATTTAGTAGTAATTAGTATGTCTATTTTGATTTTATTTCCAATTAAGCTATAATTTATTTTTCTCATCATCATCAGGCATAAATAAAGTAGTAGATTTTTTTTAGAATAAAGAAGTAATCTATATTTTTCGAGTTCTCAATAATAAAATTATAATTAATTATATGTGGTGGCAATACTTTTTGTTCTCTGAATGAATGCTTGAACAGTGCATAATTTGTACTTTGAATTTGATAAATATTGGCTCCTGAAAGGATGAGGAACACGAAAAATATAATTGATGATCTGAAAAATCATGAAATTGATTCTTGAAGCAAGAAAAAGCAGTCAAAAAAAAAAAAGCCATGAGCCCTAGGCAAGTGTAAAAAGGATCCAAGGCTTTGAGCATCAATGGATAGGAGGGCCCAAGGAAATAAAATCCAGGCCTAAGCGGCTAAACCAAGCTGTCCCTAACCATGTGCTTGTGGCATGCAGGTCCAAGTTACAAACTTGAGACTAAGTGTTAAAAGTCGTGATCCAAGGCAAACAGAGTGTGCTTAAGAACTCTGGATACCTCTGACTGGGGACTTTAGCAAAGCTAAGTCACAATCTGAAAAGGTTCACCTAGTCATGTGTCTGTGGCATTTATGTATCTGGTGGTAATACTGGAAAACAAAGTGCTTAGGGCCACAGCCAAGACTCATAAAATAACTGTGTTCAAGAATCAACATACTACACTAGGAGAGTCAATAATACTATCTGAACTCTGAGTTCCTAAGGATGCCAATCATTCTGAAAATTTAAAGATACAGGGAGATGCCAAAACTGTTCAGA
>NC_029773.3:33879041-33885140 GCF_000817695.3 Arachis duranensis | reverse complement strand
AGTGTGTGTATTTTTCTGTGATTTCAGGTATTTTCTGGCTAAAATTGAGGGAGTTGAGCAAAAATTTGAGTTAGGCTGAAAAAGGACTGCTGATGCTGTTGGATCCTGACCTCCCTGCACTCGGAATGGATTTTCTGGAGCTACAGGAGTCCAATTGGCGTCTCAACGGCGTTGGAAAGTAGACATCCAGGGCTTTCCAGAAATATATAATAGTCCATACTTTGCGCGAAGATAAACGACGTAACTTGGCGTTGAACGCCAAGTTCATGCTGCTGTCTGGAGTTAAACGCCAGAAAAACGTCATGATCCGGAGTTGAACGCCCAAAACACGTCATAACCTGGAGTTTAACGCCAAGAAAGGCCTCTACTCGTGGATAACTTTAGTCTCAGCCCCAGCACACACCAAGTGGGCCCCAGAAGTGGATTTCTGCACCAATTATCTTAGTTTATTCATTTTCTGTAAACCTAGGTCACTAGTTTACTATTTAAACAACTTTTAGAGACTTATCTTGTACCTCATGACATTTTCAGATCTGAATTTTATACACTTTGACGGCATGAGTCTCTAAACTCCATTGTTGGGGGTGAGGAGCTCTGCAACGTCTCGATGATTTAATACAATTCCTTATGAACGTGTGTCTACAGATGATTAGCCGTGCTGTGACAGAGCATAGGAACGTTTTCACTGAGAGGATGGGAAGTAGCCACTGACAATGGTGACACCCTACATGCAGCTTGCCGTAGACGTGCTTTACAAACAATTGAGTTAAATATTACATTGCAGAAATTCAGAGGACAAAGCATCTCCAAAACCCCAACATATTTCTCATTACTGCACAACAAATAACGCTATTATTCTCTTTTTCTTCTTACAATTTTAAATACTTTGACTTCTTACAATTAAATCCAAATAACCTTATTAGCCTCCTGACTAAGATTAATAAAATAAACATTGATTGCTTCAAACCAATAATCTCCGTGGGATCGACCCTTACTCACGTAAGGTATTACTTGGACGACCCAGTGCACTTGCTGGTTAGTTCTGCGAATTACAAATTTGTGCACCAGTGATGATGGCCAAAACCCCCCACACTCACTCGTCAAAACGCGTCATGATAGGGAGAGGTATCTATACCCTTATAAGGCATGCTTCGTTCCCCGCCCCAACCGATGTGGAACCTTACAATCCACCCCTCTAAGGGATCCGAGCGCCCTCGTTGGCACATCGATCTGGGCTCTGGCTCTGATACCATCTGTAACGGCACAGACCACCTACTAGCACGATATTATCTGCTTTAGCACACAAGGCCTCACGGTTTTGCCTTTGACGATAGGGATGATGGCCGAAACCCCCACACACTCACTCGTCGAAATGCGTCATGCTAGAGAGATGTATCCACACCCTTATAAGGCATGCTTCGTTCCCGTCCCCAACCGATGTGGGACCTTACACAAATAATTGAGATTGTAGAAAAAAAGGTAGTTCATTGTTTCTAAGAAAATGAGTATAATATAACTAAAAAATGTCTCAAGATTTTAGCAGAAATAGTAAGGGCAACTAAAAGTAAATAACGTTATAATTTTAGAGTTATTTTTAGTGGCCATATAAATTGCTGGTAAAATAAGTTTTTGCGGCAATAGTAATGGCCGCTAAAAATGAATAACTAATAAACAATTATTTTATGATTTATATTGTGTTTAATTGGGTGGTTTTATCAAGTCTTCACCCACTTATTCACATGATTTGCATGTATTTACAATTCCTTCCTAAAATTGTTCTATGATTGAAAACTTGCTTCCTAAAGATCTTTTAATTGTATATTTTTATTCTCCTTTGTACCATTCGATGCCGTGATATGTGTGTTAAGTGTTTCAGGCTTCATATGGCAGGAATGGCGTAAAGAATGGAGAGGAAGCTTGAAAAAGTGAAAGGAACACAAGAAATTAAGGAGATGACCAGTGAGAAGTGACACGGAAGTTGATGAGCGGATAATTTATATGCTTTTTGGCATTGTTTTTAGGTAGTTTTTAGTAGGATCTAGCTACTTTTAGGGATGTTTTTATTGGTTTTTATGCAAAATTCACATTTCTGGACTTTACTATGAGTTTGTGTATTTTTCTGTGATTTCAGGTATTTTCTGGCTGAAATTGAGGGACCTGAGCAAAAATCTGATAGGAGGCTGACAAAGGACTGCTGATGTTGTTGGATTCTGACCTCCATGCACTCGAAATGAATTTTCTGGAGCTACAGAAATCCAAATGGTGCGCTCTTAACTGCGTTGGAAAGTGGACATCCAGGGCTTTCCAGCAATATATAATAATCCACACTTTATTCGATATTAGATGACGCAAATTGGCATTCAACGCCAGTTCTATGCTGTATTATGGAGTAAAACGCCAGAAACATGTCACAAACCAGAGTTAAACGCCAAAAACACATTACAACTTGGCTGTTAACCCCAGAAGAAGCCTCTGCACGTGTAAAGCTTAAGCTCAGCCCAAGCACACACCAAAGTGGGCTCCGGAAGTGGAATTCTGCACTTAGACTTATTTCTGTAAACCCTAGTAATTAGTCTAGTATAAATAGGACATTTTACTATTGTATTAGACATCTTTAGACTGAGTCTTTGACCATTCGGTCTCTTGATCATATTTTGGGGGCTGGCCATTCGGCCATGCCAGGACCATCACTTATGTATTTTCAACGGTGGAGTTTCTACACACCATAGAATAAGGGTGTGGAGCTCTGCTGTACCTCGAGAATTAATGCAATTACTATTATTCTTCTACTCATTTCAAGCTTATTCTTATTCTAAGATATTACTCGTACATCAACCCGATGGATGTGATGATTCGTGACACTCATCATCATCTGTCCTTATGAACGCGTGCCTGACAACCACTTACGTTTTACAAGCGAAAGCTAGAGTGAATATCTCTTGGATTCCTTAACCAGGATCTTCGTGGTATAAGCTAGAATCCATTGGCAGCATTCTTGAGAATCCAGAAAGTCTAAACCTTGTATGTGGTATTCCGAGTAGGATTCAGGGATTGAATGACTGTGACGAGCTTCAAACTCGCGAGTGTTGGGCATAGTGACAGACACAAAAGAATCACTGGATTCTATTCCGACATGATCGAGAACCAACAGATGATTAGCCGTGCTGTAACAGAGCATTTGGACCATTTTCACTGAGAGGACGGGAGGTAGCCATTGACAATAGTGAAACCCAACATACAGCTTTCCATGGAAAGGAGTAAGAATGATTGGATGAAGCAGTAGGAAAGCAAAGATTCAGAAGGAACACAACATCTTCATGCACCTATCTGAAATTCCCACCAATGAATTACATAAGTATCTCTATCTTTATTTTATGCTTTATTTATCCTTATATTCGAAAACCATTATAACCATTATAATCTGCCTGACTGAGATTTACAAGATGACCATAGATTGCTTCATACCAACAATCTCCGTGGGATCGTCCCTTACTCACGTAAGGTATTACTTGGACGACCCAGTGCACTTGCTGGTTAGTTGAGCGGAGTTGTGACAAAGTGTGATTCATGTTTGAGAGCACCAAGTCTTTGGCGCCATTGTTGATGATGACAATTTACGTGCACCAAGTTTTTGTCTAACAAATTTATTTTGAAAAAGATTTGATTTTTAAAATTAAAATTGATTACTTGACTAATAAGAAACTAAAAGATATGATTCTAGAATTTAAAGATTGAACCTTTCTTAACAAGAAAGTAACAAACTTCAAATTTTTGAATCAATCACATTAGTTGTTAGTAAAGTTTTTGAAAATCATGAAATAAAGACAAGAGAAAGATTTTGAAAATTAATTTTAAAGAATTTTCGAAAATAATAAATAGAGAAAGAAAATATATGATTTTGAAAAAGATTTTGAAAAGATAAGATTTTTAAAATTGAAATCTTGACTTGACTAACAAGAAACAACTTATTTAAAAATTTTGACTAAGTCAACCCAAAGATTTCGAATTTTTGAGAGAAATAAGGAAAAGATATTTTTTTTATTTTTTTGAATTTTTAATGATGAGAGAGAAAAACACAAATTTGACCCAAAACATGAAAATTTTGTATCAAAACCAATGATGCATGCAAGAACACTATAAATGTCAAGATGAACACCAAGAACACATTGAAGATCATGATGAACACCAAGAACTTATTTTTTAAAAATTTTCAAGAAAAGAAAAACATGCAAGACACCAAACTTATAAAATTTTCATGTTTAGACACTATGAATGCAAAAATGCATATGAAAAATAACAAAAGACACAAACAAGAAAATATGAAGATCAAACAATAAGACTTATCAAGAACAACTTGAAGATCGTGAAGAACACCATGCATGAATTTTTCGAAAAATGTAAAAGTTTTTAAAACATGCAATTGACACCAAACTTAAAAATTGACACTAGACTCAAACATGAAACAAAATATTTTTATTTTTATGATTTTCTTATTTTTTTTGGATTTTTCGAAAATAAATTTTGAAAACTCCTCTATCTCATCTTCTTCTATTTATTTATTTATCTACTAACACTTCTCTTCATCTAAAAATTTGAACCCTCTCTTCTCCTTTGTGTTTGAATTTTTCCCTCCCTTCTCCTATTCTTTTATTCTTCTACTCACATAAAGGAATCTCTCTACTGTGGTAAAGAGGATCCCTATTATTATTTTCTGTTCCCTTCTTTCTCATATGAGCAGGAGCAAGGACAAGAATATTCTTGTTGAAGCATATCCTAAACCTGAAAGGACTCTGAAGAGGAAACTAAGAGAAGCTAAAATACAATAATCCAAAGACAACCTTACAAAAATTTTCGAAAAAGAAGAGGAGATGGCAGCCGAAAATAATGACAACAACAATAATGCAAGGAGGATGCTTGGTGATTCTACTACACCTACTTCCAATTTTTATGGAAGAAGCATCTCAATCCTTGCCATTGGAGCAAACAATTTTGAGCTAAAGCTTCAACTAGTTGCTCTAATGCAATAGAACTGCAAGTTTCATGGACTTCTATTAGAAGATCCCTATAAGTTTTTAATTGAGTTCTTGCAGATCTGTGAGACTGTTAAGACTAATGGAGTAGATCCTGAAGTCTACAGGCTCATGCTTTTCCCTTTTGCTGTAAGAGACAGAGCTAGAACATGGTTGGACTCACAACCTAAAGATTGCTTGGGCTCCTGGGATAAGCTTGTCACGACCTTCTTGGCTAAGTTCTTTCCTCCTCAAAAGTTGAGAAAGCTTAGAGTGGATGTTCAGACCTTCAAAAAAAAGATGGTGAATCCTTCTATGAAGCTTGGGAAAGATACAAGCAGATGACCAAAAAGAGTCCTTCTGACATGCTTTCAGAGTGGACCATTTTGGATATATTCTATTATGGTCTATTTGAGTTCTCTAAGATGTCACTGGACCATTCTGCAGGTAGATCCATTCACCTAAAGAAAACGCCTGTAGAAGCGCAAGAACTCAGTGACATGGTTGCAAATAACCAATTCATGTACACTTCTGAGAGGAATCCTATGAGTAATGGGATGCCTCAGAGGAAGGGAGTTCTTGAAATTGATGCTTTGAATGCCATTGATGAGCGGATAATTTATACGCTTTTTGGCATTGTATTTAGGTAGTTTTTAGTAAGTTTAAGCTACTTTCAGGGATGTTTTCATTAGTTTTTATGTTAAATTCACATTTCTGGACTTTACTATGAGTTTGTGTGTTTTTCTATGATTTCAGGTAATTTCTGGCTGAAATTGAGGGACTTGAGCAAAACTCTGATAGGAGGCTGACAAAGGACTGCTGATGCTGTTGGAATCTGACCTCCCTGCACTCAAAATGGATTTTCTGAAGCTACAGAACTCCAAATGGCGCGATCTTAACGGTGTTGGAAAGTAGACATCCAGAGCTTTCTATCAATATATAATAGTTTATACTTTATTCGGGAATTGACGACGTAAAGTGGCGCTCAACGCCAAGTACATGCTGCTGTCTGGAGTTAAACGCCAGAAACACGTCATGATCCGGAGTTGAACGCCCAAAACACGTTATAACTTGGAGTTCAACTCCAAGA
>NC_029773.3:33877378-33878075 GCF_000817695.3 Arachis duranensis | reverse complement strand
AAAATCATAAAAATTAAAAATATTTTGTGTTTCTTGTTTGAGTCTTGAGTCAATTTTTAAGTTTGGTGTCAATTGCATGCTTTAAAAATTTTTCTTGCATTTTTCGAAAATTCCATGCATTCATAGTGTTATTCATGATCTTCAAGTTGTTCTTGACAAGTCTTCTTGTTTGATCTTGATGATTTCTTGTTTTGTGTTATTTGTTGTTTTTCATGTGCATCTTTGCATTCATATTTTTTTTAAGCATTAAAAATTTCTAAGTTTGGTGTCTTGCATGTTTTCTTTGCATCAAAAATTTTTCAAAATTATGTTCTTGATGTTCATCATGATCTTCAAAGTGTTCTTGGTGTTCATCTTGACATTCATAGCATTCTTGCATGCATCTTGTGTCTTGATCCATCATCTTGACATTCATAGTGTTCTTGCATGCATTATGTGTTTGATCCAAAATTTTCATATTTTGGGTCATTTTTATGTTTTTCTCTCTCATCTTTAAAAATTCAAAAATAAAAATAAATAAATAAATAAATAAATATCTTTTCCTTATTTCCCTCCAAATTTTCGAAATTTTGGGTTGACTTGGTCAAAAATTTTTAAAAATTAGTTGTTTCTTACAAGTCAAGTCAATATTTCAATTTTAAAAATCTTATCTTTTCAAAATCTTTTTTTCAACTTTTTCTTTTATTTTTCGTTTTCC
>NC_029773.3:33859671-33877296 GCF_000817695.3 Arachis duranensis | reverse complement strand
TATTTTCAAAATCTTTTTCTTATCTTTATATCATATTTTCGAAAATTCACTAATAATTAATGTGATTGGTTCAAAAATTTGAAGTTTGTTACTTTCTTGTTAAGAAAGGTTCAATCTTTAAGTTCTAGAATCTTATCTTGTAGTTTCTTGTTAGTGAAGTAAGTAATTTCAAATTTTTGAATTAAATCTTTTTATCTTTTATCTTATCTTTTTCAAAAATTTTATCTTTTTCAAAATTTGATTTCAAAATATCTTATCTAACCTCTTATCTTCTTATCTTTTTAAAATTTTGACTTTAATTTCTTTTTCAACTAACTCTTTGACTTTTTGTTTGTTTCTTATCTTTTTCAAAACCACCTAACTACTTTTCCCTCTCTAATTTTCGAAAATATCTCATCTCTTTTTCAAAAATTCTTTTTGTTTTAAATTTTAATTTTAATCTTATCCTATTTCTAATTTTCGAAAATTACTAACCCTTTTTTTTAAATTATTTTTTGAATTTTCTATCTCCTCTCTCTCTTATTCTATTTAATTATTTAATTACTAACACTTCTCTTCACCTCTCTTCACCTAAATATCCGAACCCACTCTTCTTCATTCTTCTCCCCTTTCTTTTTCTACTAACATAAAGGAATCTCTATACTGTGACATAGATGATTCCTCTTCTTTTCTTGTTTTCTTCTCTTTCATATGAGCAGGAACAGGGAAAAAGGCACTCTTGTTTGAGTTGATCCAGAACCTGAAAGGACTCTGAAGAGAAAATTAAGAGAAGCTAAATTACAACAATCCAGAAACAACCTTTCAGAAATATTAGAACAAGAGAAGGAGATGGCAGCCGAAAATAATAATAATGCAAGGAGAATGCTTGGTGACTTCTCAAAGCCAACATCCAAATTTAATGGAAGAAGCATCTCCATTCCTGCCATTGGAGCCAACAACTTTGAGCTGAAACCTCAGCTAGTTGCCTTAATGCAACAAAACTGCAAGTTTTATGGACTTCCATCTGAAGATCCTTACCAGTTTTTAACTGAGTTCTTGCAGATTTGTGATACTGTAAAAACGAATGGAGTTGATCTTGAAGTCTACAGACTCATGCTTTTCCCTTTTGCTGTAAGAGACAGAGCTAGAATATGGTTGGATTCACAACCTAAGGATAGCCTGGACTCCTGGGATAAGCTGGTCACTGCCTTCTTGGATAAATTCTTTCCTCCTCAAAAGCTGAGCAAGCTGAGAGTGGATGTTCAAACCTTCAAACAAAAAGATGGTGAATCCCTATATGAAGCTTGGGAAAGATACAAGCAGCTGACCAAAAGATGTCCATCTGACATGTTTTCAGAACGGACTATATTAGATATCTTCTATTATGGTCTATCTGAATTTTCGAAAATGTCATTGGACCATTCTACAGGTGGATCTATTCACCTAAAGAAAACGCCTGAAGAGGCTCAAGAACTCATTGACATGGTTGCAAATAACCAATTTATGTACACTTCTGAGAGGAATTCCGTGAATAATGGGATACCTCAGATGAAAGGAGTTCTTGAAATTGATGCTCTGAATGCTATTTTGGCTCAGAACAAAATTTTGACTCAGCAAGTCAACATGATTTCTCAGAGTCTGAATGGATGGCAAAATGCATCCAACAGTACTAAAGAGGCATCTTCTGAAGAAGAAGCTTATGATCCTGAGAACCCTGCAATGGTAGAGGTTAATTACACGGGTGAAGCCTATGGAAACATCTATAATCTCTCATGGAGAAACCATCCAAATTTCTCATGGAAGGATCAACAAAAGCCTCAACAAGGCTTTAATAATGGTGGAAGAAATAGGCTTAGCAATAGCAAGCCTTTTCCATCATCTTCTCAGCAATAGAAAGAGAATTCTGAGTAGAGCTCCTCTAGCTTAGCAAACATAGTCTCTGATCTATTCAATGCCACTTTAAGTTTCATGAATGAAATAAGGTCCTCTATTAGAAAATTGGAGGCACAAGTGGGTCAGCTGAGTAAGAAAATCACTGAAACTCCTCCTAGTACTCTCCCAAGCATTATAGAAGAGAATCCAAAAAGAGAGTACAAGGCCATTGATATAATCAAAATGGCCGAATTCAAAGAGGAAGGGGAGGACGTGAATCCCAATGAGGAAGACCTCATGGGACGTCCCCCAGACAGAAAGGAGTTCCCTATTGAGGACCTAAAGGAATCTGAGGCTCTATAGAGATTCCATTAAACTTCCTTCTGCCATTCATGAGCTCTGAGAACTATTCTTCCTCTGAAGAGGATGAAGATGTAACTAGAGAGCAAGTTGCTCAATATGTAGGAGCCATCATAAAGCTGAATGCCAATTTGTTCAGTAATGAGACTTGGGAAGATGAACTTCCCTTGCTCATTAGTGAACTAAATACAAGGGTTCAGCAAACTTTACTTCAAAAGAAACAAGATCCTGGTAAATTCTTAATACCTTGTACCATAAGCACCATTACCTTTGAGAAGGCTCTGTGTGACCTGGGGTCAGGCATAAATCTTATGCCACTCTCTGTAATGGAGAAACTAGGGATCTTAGAGGTATAGGCTACTACATTCTCATTAGAGATGGCAGACAAGTCAATAAGACAAGCTTATGGAATGGTATAGGACGTGTTAGTGAAGGTTAAAGGCCTTTACATCCATGCTGATTTCATAATCTTAGACACTAGGAAGAAGGAGGATGAATGCATCATCCTTGGAAGACCCTTCCTAGCCACAGCAAAAGCTGTGATTGATGTTAACAGAGGAGAATTAGTCCTTCAATTGAATAGGGACTACCTTGTGTTTAAGGCTCAAGGTTATCCTTCTGTAAACATGGAAAAGATGCACGATAAGCTTTTCTCAATTCAGAGTCAAACAAAGCCCCCATAATCAAACTCTAAGTTTGGTGTTGGGAGGCCACAACCAAACCCTAAGTTTGGTGTTGAACCGCCATATTCAAACTCTAAGTTTGGTGTTGGGAGGTCCCAACAATGCTCTGAACATTTGTGAAACTCCATGAGAGCTCACTGTCAAGCTATTAACATTAAAGAAGCGCTTATTGGGAGGCAACCCAATTTTTATTTATCTATATTTTTATTGTTCTTTTATCTTTTATTAGGTTCATGATCATGTGGAGTCACAAAACAGTTGCTAAAATTAAAAACAATAAAAAATAGCAGAAGAAACAGCACACCATGGAGGAATAGCTTACTGGCGTTTAAACGCCAGTAAGGAGCATCTGGCTGGCGTTCAACACCAGAACAGAGCATGAATCTGGCGTTGAATGCCAGAAATAAGCAACAGTCTGGTGTTTAAACGCCAGGATTGCACCCTAAGGAAAGTTGGCATTTAACGCCAGCAACAAGCATCAGGCTGGCGTTAAACACCAGAAACATGCTACGTTTGGGTGTTTAATGCCAGAAACAAGCTTCAGTCTGGCGTTAAATGCCAGGATTACATGCAGAGGGCATTTTACACACCTAATTGGTGCAGGGATGATAAATCCTTGACATCTCAGGATCTGTGGACCCCATAGGATCACCTCAGGATCTGTAGGACCCCACAGGATCCCTACCTACCTCAACTCACTTTCTATCTTCGTCACACAATCCAATAACACTCTTCCCAGACACCCTTCACCAATCTCCTCAATCTCTATTCCCCATCACCTCTTCACCACTCATATCCATCCATTCTTCCCCATAAACCCCACCTACCTTCAAATTCAAAATCTCTTTCCCACCCAAACCCACCCTAAATGACCGAACCTACTACCCTCTCCCTCCACTATATAAACCCCTCCATCCTTCTTCTTTTTCACACAACACAACCCTTTCTTCTCCCCCTTGGACGAAACCCACACATCTCTCCCTCTCCTCCATATCTTCTTCTTCTTCTGCTCTTTCTTTTCCTTGCTCGAGGGCGAGCAACATTCTAAGTTTGGTGTGGTAAAAGCATAGCTTTTTTGTTTTTCCATAACCATTTATGGCACCTAAGGCCGGAGAAACCTCTAGAAAGAGGAAACGGAAGACAAAAGCTTCCACCTCCGAGTCATGGAAGATGGAGAGATTCATCTCAAAGGTCCATCAAGACCACTTCTATGAAGTTGTGGCCAAGAAGAAGGTGATCCCTGAGGTTCCTTTCATGCTTAAGAAAAATGAGTATCTGGAGATCCGACATGAGATCCGAAGAAGAGGTTGGGAAGTTCTGACCAACCCCATTCAACAAGTTCTATGCCAATGCATGGATCACTAGGAACCATGATCAAAGTATGAACTCGAATCCAAAGAATTGGCTTACAATGGTTCGGGGAAAATACTTAGATTTCAGTCCAGAAAATGTAAGGTTGGCATTCCACTTGCCAATTATGCAAGAAAACGCACGCCCCTACACTAGAAGTGTCAACTTTGATCAAAGGTTGGACCAAGTCCTCATGGACATATGTGTGGAAGGAGCCCAATGGAAAAGAGACTCAAAAGGCAAGCCAGTTCAATTGAGAAGACTGGACCTTAAGCCTGTGGCTAGAGGATGGTTGGAGTTCATCCAACGCTCCATCATCCCCACTAGCAACCGATCCGAAGTGACTGTGGATCGGGCCATCATGATCCATAGCATCATGATTGGAGAGGAAGTAGAAGTTCATGAAGTCATCTCTCTTGAATTCTACAAAGTAGCCGAAAATCCCTCTACCTTGGCAAGGCTAGCTTTTCCTCATCTCATTTGCCATCTATGCAACTTAGCTGGAGTTGTCATAGAAGGAGACATCCTCATTGAGGAGGACAAGCCCATCACTAAGAAGAGGATGGAGCAAACAAGAGAGCCCATTCATGGATCTCAAGAGACGCATGAGGAAGGTCATCATCAAGAAATCCCTGAGATGCCTCAAGGGATGCATTTTCCTCCAAACAACTGTTGGGAACAACTCAACACTTCTCTAGAAGGATTGATTCATGACATGAACCAATTAAGGATGGAACACCAATAGTACTCCATCATTCTCAATGAGATTAGAGAAGATCAAAGAGCTGTGAGGGAGGAACAACAAAGGCAAGGAAGAGACATAGAAGAGCTCAAGAACATCATTGGTCCTTCAAAAAGAAGGCGCTACCATCACTAAGGTGGACTCATTCCTTAACTTCCTTGTTCTTATCTCTCTATTTTTCGGTTTTTGAGCTTCATGTTTGTCTATGTTTGTGTCTTTATTACATGATCATTAGTGTCTAGTGTCTATGTATTACGGCTATGAATAATTCCATGAATCCTTCACCTTTCTTAAATGAAAAATGTTTTTAATACAAACGAACAAGAAGTACATGAGTTTCAAATTCATCCTTGAAATTAGTTTAATTATATTGATGTGGTGACAATACTTTTTGTTTTCTGAATGAATGCTTAAACAGTGTATATTTTTGATCTTGTTGTTTATGAATGTTAAAATTGTTGGCTCTTGAAAGAATGATGAATAAGAGAAATGTTATTGATGGTCTAAAAAATCATAAAATTGATTCTTGAAGCAAGAAAAAGCAATGAAGAATAAAGCTTGTGAAAAAAAAGCAAGCAGAAAAAGCCAAAAGGCAAGGGTAAAAAAGATCCAAGGCTTTGAGCATCAATGGATAGGAGGGCCCAAGGAAATAAAATCCAGGCCTAAGCGGCTAAAATCAAGCTGTCCCTAACCATGTGCTTGTGGCTTGCAGGTCCAAGTGAAAAGCTTGAGACTGAGTGGTTAAAGTCGTAATCCAAAGCAAAAAGAGTGTGCTTAAGAGCTCTGGACACCTCTAACTGGGGACTTTAGCAAAGCTGAGTCACAATCTGAAAAGGTTCACCCAGTCATGTGTCTGTGGCATTTATGTATCCGGTGGTAATACTGGAAAACAAAGTGCTTAGGGCCACGACCAAGACTCATAAAAGTAGCTGTGTTCAAGAATCAACATACTTAACTAGAAGAATCAATAACACTATCTGAAACTTTGAGTTCCTATAGATGCCAATCATTCTGAACTTCAAAGGAAAAAGTGAGATGCCAAAACTGTTCAGAAGCAAAAAGCTACAAGTCCCGCTCATCTAATTAAAACTAATATTCATTTATGTTTTGGGATTTATAGTATATTCTCTTCTTTTTATCCTGTTTGATTTTCAGTTGCTTGGGGACAAGCAACAATTTAAGTTTGGTGTTGTGATGATCGGATAATTTATACGCTTTTTGGCATTATTTTTAGGTAGTTTTTAGTATGATCTAGCTACTTTTAGGGATGTTTTTATTGGTCTTTATGAAAAATTCACATTTCTAGACTTTACTATGAGTTTGTGTGTTTTTCTATGATTTCAAGTATTTTCTGACTGAAATTGAGGGACCTGAGCAAAAATCTGATAGGAGGCTGACAAAGGACTGCTGATGCTGTTGGATTCTAACCTCCCTTCACTCGAGATGGATTTTCTGGAGCTACAGAACTCCAAATGGCACGCTCTCAACTGCGATGAAAAGTAGACATCCAGGGCTTTCTAGAAATATATAATAGTTTAAACTTTATTCGAGATTAGATGATGCAAACTGGCGTTCAACGCCAGTTCCATGATGCATTCTGGAGTAAAACGCCATAAACACGTCACAAACCAGATTTAAACGCCAAAAACACGTTACAACTTGGCGTTTAACCCCAGGAGAAGCCTCTGCACGTGTAAAGCTCAAGCTCAGCCCAAGCACACACCAAAGTGGGCCCCAGAAGTGGATTTCTGCACTTAGACTTATTTCTGTAAACTCTAGTAACTAGTCTAGTATAAATATGACATTTTACTATTGTATTAGACATCTTTAGACTGAGTCTTTGACCATTCGGTCTCTTGATCATATTTTGGGTGCTGGCCATTCGGTCATGCCTGGATAATCACTTATGTATTTTCAACGGTGGAGTTTCTACACACCATAGATTAAGGGTGTGGAGCTCTACTGTACCTCGAGAATTAATGCAATTACTATTATTCTTCTACTCAATTCAATCTTATTCTTATTCTAAGATATTACTCGTACTTCAACTTGATGGATGTGATGATCCATGACACTCATCATCATCCGTCCTTATGAACGCGTGCTTGACAACCACTTCCGTTCTACAAGCGAAAGCTAGAGTGAATATCTCTTGGATTCCTTAACCAGGATCTTCATGGTATATGCTAGAATCCATTGGCAGCATTCTTGAGAATCTGGAAAGTCTTAACCTTGTCTGTGGTATTCCGAGTAGGATTCAGGGATTGAATGACTGTGACGAGCTTCAAACTCGCGAGTGTTGGGCATAGTGACAGACGCAAAAGAATCACTAGATTCTATTCTGACATGATCGAGAACCGATAGATGATTAGCCGTGCTGTGACAAAGCATTTGGACCATTTTCACTGAGAGGATGGAAGGTAGCCATTAACAACGGTGAAACCCAACATACAGCTTGCCATGGAAATGAGTAAGAATGACTGGATGAAGCAGTAGGAAAACAGAGATTCAGAAGGAACATAACATTCTCATGCACTTATATGAAATTCCCACCAATGAATTACATAAGTATCTCTATCTTTATTTTATGCTTTATTTATCCTTATATTCGAAAACCATTATAACCATTATAATCTGCCTGACTGAGATTTACAAGATGACCATAGCTTGCTTCATACCAACAATCTCCGTCGGATCGACCCTTACTCATGTAAGGTATTACTTGGACGACCCAGTGCACTTGCTGGTTAATTGTGCGGAGTTGTGACAAAGTCTTTGGTGCCGTTGTTGATGATCACAATTTACGCACACCAGGCGCATGGCTCACGCGACCGCGCGAAATAGAGGAAATCGCAGTGACGCGCTCGCGTGCCTGACGCGACCACGAGGATTGGAAGCTGCATGAGTGACACGAATGCGTGGACAATGCGAACGCGTGGAACGAAAAATGCTGAGTGACACGAACGCGTGGACGACGCGGTTGCGTGACGTGCACGATCTGCAGATTTACAGAAGTCGCTAGCATTGATTCTAGGCTGCGTTTTAACCCAGTTTTCGGCCCAAAAACGCATATTTGAGCCAGGGAACATGCAAAGACGAGATAGAACATTCATTTCACATAATTTCTAGTCTTTAGATCTGATTCTACTCCTCCCCTAGGTTTGAAGATTTTTTTTGGCTTTGGCTTTTGAGAAGAATCTACCTCCGGAACTGGTCATTCTAGTTTGTTTACCTACTTTTCATTTACTCTTCCATATTCTTAATTTGTCCAGAGTTGACATTGGATTATTTTTAGAGTTCATTAATACAAGACTATTTTTACTTTTAATTGATCTCTTTGATTATTGTTTATTATGTCTCTTTTTATTTCCCCCTTTATTTTGTGAAGTCTATATTTATGATAATGGAGTAGTTTTCCAACTTGATTGGGAGATGATTAAAAGGAGAACCTTGAGTTGGAATACTCAAGAGTTCAATTGTAATTGGTCCATTGTTGGTTGGCTTGTGAATCACTAACTCTAATCCTTCCCAAGGGAGAGGATTAGGACTTGTGAATAGAAGTTGACTTTTAACTTGACTTTCCTTCATTTGTTGAGGGTTAACTAAGTGAAAACAATGACTAATTATTAATTGATCTTGATAAAATGCCAACAAGGATAGAACTTCCAATTAATCTTCTCCCAATCAAGATTTTTATTTAAATCACATAAATCCCCCAATTTAATTTTCTATTTATCAAACTCAAAACCAATTTGGAAAACCTTTGATTGATAAAATAGCACATCTTCCTACAACTTGTTGGGAGACGATCTTTACTCATACTCCCAGTATTTTATTTCTAAAATATGTGACAACTCTTTTCTAAATTGATAAGTGGAACTTTACCGGTTAAGAACTATACTTGCAAGCAATTTTTCTAATTAATTCTTAATCTGCCAATTTCCACTTATGTCAATTTTTGGCGCCGTTGCCGGGGAGTTGCAATAGTGTGCTAATTTACTGATTGGAATTTATTTAATTGCATTTTTCTTTTTATTTTGCTACTATGAGCTGCATGTTTCTTTCATTGAATGATGCGTTCACTTCCTGATCCAAGCTTGTCAGTATTTGACCCTGAGATTGAAAGAACTATTTCACGTATAAGGCAAGCTTGGTGTCGGTTAGTCCTCTCCGAGGACAAATCTGAAACGTCATTTATGGAAGAAACAAGCTCCCTTTCTACTGATTCAGTTGATTTACGTGCAGGTGACATGGCAGCACCTAGGAGAGTCACTATCCAGGAGGCTGGAGCCCCTGATTTTTCACTGTAGCCATATCAGGTGCATCATCCAGCGGTGGCTGCAGATTTTGAGCTAAAGACTGCACTACTTAACTTGATGCCCAAGTTTCATGGCTTACCTGCTCAAGAGCCTATCAAGCACTTTAGGGATTTCCAGACAGCCTGTTCTACTGTTAGGCACGACAGTATAGATGAAACTTCTATTCTGTTAAAAGCCTTCCCTTTCTCTCTTGAGGGAAAGGTGAGAGAGTGGTACTACGCCCAACCTAGAGCGACTGTTGCTAACTGGGACACACTTAGAAGGGAATTTTTGGAAAAATTATTTCCAGCTGAAGTTACTGATAGATTGAGGAAGGAAATTTCCATGATTGTTCAAGGCGAATCCGAGACTCTCCACGAATATTAGGAGCTCTTCAACAATCTTCTAGAAGCATATCCCCACCACATGATTGAGAAGTTAGTATTGCTCGGCTACTTCACACAGGGCATGAAGCTTCAAGATAAGACCACATTGGAAGGTGCTAGCAATGGGTCTATGAAGAAGTACAAGACCATTGATGAAGCATGGCAATTGATTAGTGACTTAGCTGAATCCACTAGGAATCACAGGCAGAAGCAAAGCCACTCAAAAGCTGTGGCAGAGGTATCCTCTAGCAAAGAGACTACTGCTCTAACCCAGAGTATATGCAAAATGACGAACTTACTGAAGCAGATGCAGTTGAGTCAACAACAAGCTCAGCCTTCTCCACCACAGCAAGGCCAACAGTTGGTTCCACAAAGAGTATGCGGGATCTGTGCCGATTACAGTCATTATACTGATGAATGTCCGCAGCTCCAACAGGAAGACAACACTGTCATAACTTCTATGACCGCCCAAATCAAGGATATAATCAAGGTGGCAGCTACAACCATGGATGGCAGGATAACTCCAACCAAGGTTGGAGAGATAATTCTAACCAGGGTTGGAGGGACAATCATAACAGAGGAGGCAGAGATAACAACGGAAACCAGAGGTGGAATAACAATAACAACTTCAGGTAGCAAAATCAGAATCAGGCCTACAGAGCACCTCATCTAAGGCAGCCTCAAGCGTCTCAGCAAACCCCTCAGATCACTTATCCCATACCATCTTCTAATGATGAGTTACTACAATCTATTGATCGGAGACAGCAGACCATGGAAAACAACCTTACTTCTACTCTAAATGGTCTGAACTCTACCTTGCAAGCCCCTGTCTCACAGATTGGATCACTGAATAACTCCAACAACCAGTCTTTGAGCTCCAGTGGACTCCCCTGTCTACCATTACCCAACCCCAAGGGTGGCATCAATGCCATTACCCTGAGGTCTAGAACCACACTGCAAGAGAGAAATCCTGAGAAACCAAGCTCGCTAGAACACACACCAGCAGTAAGGGTTCAATGCTCGATCATGTGTTCCCTACTTTCACGAGCTGTCTTCCTACAAATTTACTTGCTTTTACTGTATGATTTGAATTAGTGGATTGCATTGCATGAGTCTTACATGTCCCTATTCATTCATATTTATCTCCTTCAACTTAGCATGAGGACATGCTAATGTTTAAGTGTGGGGAGGTTGATAAACCATTATTTTATGATTTATGTTGTGTTTAATTGAGTGGTTTTATCAAGTCTTCACCCACTTATTCACATGATTTGCATGTATTTACAATTCCTTCCTAAAAATGTTCTATGATTGAAAACTTTCTTCCTAAAGATCTTTTAATTGTATATTTTTATTCTCCTTTGTACCATTCGATGCCGTGATCTGTGTGTTAAGTGTTTCAAGCTTCATAGGGTAGGAATGGCGTAAAGAATGGAGAGGAAGCATGCAAAAATGGAAGGAACACAAGAAATTGAAGAGATAACCAGTGAGAAGTGACGCGGGCGCATGGCTCACGCGACAGCACGAAATAGAGGAAATCGCAGTGACGCGCTCGCGTGCCTGACGCGACCGCGTGGATTGGAAGCTGCACGAGTAACGTGAATGCGTGGACGACGGGCACACGTAGCACGAAAAACGCTGAGTGACGCGAACGCGTGGACGATGCGGTCGTGTCACGTGCGCGATCTGCAGAATTACAGAAGTCGCTGGCATAGATTCTGGGCTGCGTTTTAACCCAGTTTTTGGCCCAGAAATGCAGATTAGAGCTAGGGAACATGCAGAGATGAGAGAGAATATTCATTCAACATAATTTCTAGTTTTTAGATTTGATTCTACTCCTCCCCTAGGTTTTCTCTCTTTACATTCATAATTTAGGATTTGAAGTTTTTTTTGCTTTGACTTTTGAGAAGAGTCTACCTCCGGAACTGGTCATTCTAGTTTGTTTACCTACTTTTCATTTACTCATCCATATTCTTAATTTGTCCAGAGTTGACATTGGATTATTTTTAGAGTTTATTAATACAAGACTATTTTTACTTTTAATTGATCTCTTTGATTATTGTTTATTATGTCTCTTTTTATTTTCCCCCTTTATTTTGTGAAGTCTATATTTATGATAATGGAGTAGTTTCCCAACTTGATTGAGAGTGGATTAAAAGGAGAACCTTGAGTTGGAATACTCAAGAGTTCAATTATAATTGCTCCATTGTTGGTTGGCTTGTTAATCACTAACTCTAATCCTTCCCAAGGGAGAGGATTAGGACTTGTGAATAGAAGTTGATTTTTAACTTGACTTTCCTTCTTTCGTTGAGGGTTAACTAAGTGAAAACAATGACTAATTATTAATTAATCTTGATAAAATTCCAACAAGGATAGAACTTCCAATTAATCTTCTCCCGGTCAAGATTTTTATTTAAATCACATAAATCCCCCAATTTAATTTTCTGTTTATCAAACTCAAAACCAATTTGGAAAACCTATGATTGATAAAATAGCACATCTTCCTGCAACTCGTTGGGAGACGAGCTGGGTCTCATACTCCCAGTATTTTATTTCTAAAATTTGTGACAACTCTTTTATAAATTGATAAGTGGATCTTTGCCGGTTAAGAACTGTACTTGCAACGCTATTTTTCTAATTAATTCTTAATCTGCCAATTTCTGCTTACGTCAATAACATTGCAATTTTAGAATTACTTTTGGTGGCCATATAAATTGCCAAGAAAATGGCCGCTAATAGTTATATACTTTTTGCGGCCATTAAAAAGGTCTTTATCAGCAAATTTTATAATTACCGCTAAAACCTTTTAGTGACAAAGCATAAGACGGCTAATGTCTAATTGCTGGTAAATGTATTAGCGGCTATTTTTATTGTCGCTAAAAGCAAAATAAATGGCCGCTAAAAGTGATTTTTCTTGTAGTGTTTACTTCGCCAAAATAAGTAACTGCCTCCCCGAATCTCTCCTATTATATTTATTTCCCCTAAAAGATAGATCCTATCAAACTCTTAAGATAAAGAAAACGATTATCCACAAATAAAGGTAGAACTACTCCAAAAAGTGCTTATTCATTCTACTATAAATACATTGACATCCCTCAGGTATATTCACGTTCTAATCTGCTAAAAATCTGCCTGAAACCCTTGCTAACTTAAGCATCAGAGGCTCTTGCAGGTACTACCCCTACCTCCCCACGAGGAACATGGCCGACGGCACCTCAAGGTAAGAACAAGTCGGACGCTACCTTAGAAGGAGTCTAGACCTCACATTTATGTCCAAATCATCATTTCAGGTAATCCTCAAAATATTGGCATCATTACTGGGGACCTAGAATTCAACCATTGATAATGGAGGACGATGAATATGAAGACGGTTACACGGCATCTGAATCAGAACTGGAGCCCAACCGTGATGACCTCACACTTGCAATACCTCCACCTTAGGAAAGAGCACACATTCCCCTTGGAGAAGGGACATCGGGAAACCCCCAGCTGAGGTAGATCCAATTAGAGGTCCATCTGCCAAAAGATGAAGAACCTCACCATCCAACGGAGATACTAGGTTTAGTCCACGGCCACCATCGACGATTGGAGCAACTTGAACTATGAGAAGCCAAATGGAAACTGTGAAGCGAGTATGATATACCCGAATTTTGTGGTTTATCTTGTGCTTAATTTAGGGGATTTTATCAACTTATCTCACATTTATCCAATGAAATAGTATGGTTTTGTAAATTTCTTCTAATTTGTGCTTAAGAGTGAAAATATGCTTTTTAGGCCTTTAAATAGCCAAATTTAATTCACTTCAATTCCATTAGATGCCTTGATATATTTGTTAAGTGATTTTAGGTTCATAAGGCATGTGTTGGATAGAATAAGTGAACAAAAAAGCATGCAAGTGGAGAAATCATGAAGAAATGAGCATTTTGAGTATTCAGAGCGACGCGCACGTGTGACAGACGTGCACGCGTGAAGAGGTGCATCGTCGAAGGCGATGCGTATGCGTCACAAGAAAAAGCCAAACGACGCATACACATGACCTATACGTACACGTGACAATCAGCACGTGACCTCATTAAAGTGAATACGTTAGGGGCAATTTTTGACCTGCCCAAGCCTAAATCCAACTCATTTCTGAAGCTATTTGAGGCTGAATTCAAGATGGATCAAGGGGGGAGCAATTAGTTAGTGTAGGAAGCATGCCTTAGGTTAGTTCTAGAGAGAGAAGCTCCCTCTTCTCTCTAGAAATTAGGGTCTTAGTTTAATTTCTTCTTAGATTTTGGTTTTAATTCTTGTTTTCATCTTGTTTTCTTTACAATTTCTTGTTTCTACATCTTTGTTCTCTTAGTTTATATTGTTAATTTCTCCTTTATGCCTCTTTTTATGTTGATGAACTCTTGTTGTATTTTGATTTCTTTTTAATGCAATTTATGTTTTATACTTCTTTAATGTTTAATTGAGTTGCAATTGTTCATTCCTTGCATTGGGTTGTAGTAGATTTTATTATTCTTGCAATTTTATGATGCTTTCCTTTTGTGCCTTCCAAGTGTTTGACAAAATGCTTGGTTAGATGTTAAAGTAGCTTTTTGAGCATTCTTGGCTTGGAAAGAGAAATTAGGAAATCTTGAGTCATTAATACCCAACTTGAGTTGGACTTGTGACAACAAAAACTAAAATTTGATTTGAGGATCGATTGTCGGTTTGGGCTATGCTCACAATGAAATTATTTTGTTAAATTCCGAACCGGTATAAATCCTCACATCAAGCTTTTGGCGTCGTTGTCGAGGAATTGCAATGTGTGCTTATTATTGGTTATTGCATATACGTGAATATTGTGAATATGTTTGCCTTTTGCTTCTTTGTTTGTTGTTGCTAGTTTTAGGAGTTTACTTTTATTTTCTCTTATTAACTTTTGTTTTTATTTTCTCTTGTCACTATGTATTCTCATCCCCTTAGCTATGAGTTTGGTTCAAACTTTGTTGTTGGAAATGGAAGCTTCAATGAGGATTCACATCAATGATTTGGAAATCAAGGGTTTGAGGAGCCTTAAGCATATGGATACTCTTCATGGCAACAACCTCCTCCGGTTTCTTATAAGTATAATCCAACTCCTAATGTATATCAACCTAATGGATGTGGTTACCCTCATTGTGGTTGTCAACCACAATCACCACATGCATATAATCCCTTCCCTCAACATAACCCTTAAAAACCTTACTCACAAGCCCCAAACCACCATTTACCTCCATATGACCCTATCTCATATCCACCATATCAACCACCATATGAACCATACTTAGAGCCACCACCATTCCAACACCAATACTCCCAAGAACCACCATTTTCTTATACACCACCTCAAGACTTTCACCAATATGAACCACCTTCCAACCACAACACCTTTCTCCCAAACAATCAACCGTCTCTTCCACCACCTCCTTCATTTAAGGAAGCTCTCCATGCCTTCATGCTAGAACTACAAAGAGACATCAACTCATATATCCAAAAGCAAGAAGAGGAGCAAAAGGAACTAAAGAAGCTAGAAACCATGGTTGTTACCATGGCGGAAGCCATTAACCACATGACCTCCCACCTAAGCTCATGCATCCCAAGTACTCCCATTGATGAATGTGGAAGATCAACCAAGGAGCATAGTGAGAGAGTGAATTTAAGGCTTCAAGGTGAAGAAGATGAGTTAATGCAAGAAGTGCAACAAGAGGAGGGAGTGGAGATAATTGGACCATAGGAAGTGTGATAGGCGAAATTGTGATCATTAACAATGGCGCCAAAGACTTGGTGCTCTCAAACGTGAATCACACTTTGTCACAACTCTGCACAACTAACCAGCAAGTGCACTGGGTCGTCCAAGTAATACCTTATGTGAGTAAGGGTCGATCCCACGGAGATTGTTGGTATGAAGCAAGCTATGGTCATCTTGTAAATCTCAATCAGGCAGATTATAATGGTTATAATGGTTTTCGAATATAAAGATAAGTAAAGCATAAAATAGAGATAAAGATACTTAGGTAATATATTGGTGGGAATTTCAGATAAGTGCATAGAGATACTGTGTCCCTTCTAAATCTCTGATTTCCTATTGCTTTCCTCCAATCCTTCTTACTTCTTTCCATGGCAAGCTGTATGTAGGGCGTCGCTGTTGTCAATGGCTACTTCCCATCCACTCAGTGAAAATAGTCCAAATGCTCTGTCACAGCACGGCTAATCATCTATCGGTTCTCGATCATGTTGGAATAGAATCCATTGATTCTTTTGCGTCTGTCACTATGCCCAACAATCGCGAGTTTGAAGCTTGTCACAGTCATTCAATCCCTAAATCCTACTCGGAATACCACAGATAAGGTTTAGACTTTCCAGATTATCAGGAATGGCCGCCAATAATTCTAGCTTATACCACGAAGACTCCGATCTTTCAGAATGGAGGCTAAGAGTTACACGCTCGTTCTAAGGTAGAACGGAGGTGGTTGTCAGGCACGCGTTCATAAGGACGGATGATGATGAATGTCATGGATCATCACATCCATCAGGTTGAAGTACGAGTGATATCTTAGAACAAGAATAAGCTTGAATTGAGTAAAAGAACAATAGTAATTGCATTAATTCTCGAGGTACAGCAGAGCTCCACACCTTAATCTATGGTGTGTAGAAACTCCACCGTTGAAAATACATAAGAACAAGGTCTAGGCATGGTCAAGAGGCCAGCCCCCATGGTCTAAGAACTAAACGTCCAAAGATCAATACCAAGATCAAAATACAATAATAAAAAGTTCTATTTATACTAGACTAGCTACTAGGGTTTACAGAAATAATTCTAAGTGAAGAAATCCACTTCTAATGCCCACTTTGGTGTGTGCTTGGGCTGAGCTTGAGCTTTACACGTGCAGAGGCTTCTCCTAGGGTTAAACACCAAGTTGTAATGTGTTTTTGGTGTTTAACTCTGGTTTGTGACGTGTTTCTGGCGTTTTACTCCAAAATGCAGCATGGAACTGGTGTGAACGCTAGTTTGCGTCATCTAAACTCGAACAAAGTATGTACTATTATATATTGCTGGAAAGCCCTGGATGTCTACTTTCCAACAAAGTTAGAGCGCGCCATTTGGAGTTCTATATCTCCAGAAAATCCATTTCGAGTGCAGTGAGGTCAGAATCCAACAGCATCAGCAGTCCTTTGTCAGCCTCCTATCAGATTTTTGCTCTGGTCCCTCAATTTCAGCCAGAGAATACCTGAAATCACAGAAAAACACACAAACTCATAGTGAAGTCCAAAAATGTGAATTTTACATAAAAACCAATAAAAATATCCCTAAAAGTAGCTAGATCCTACTAAAAACTACCTAAAAACAATGCCAAAAAGCATATAAATTATCTGCTCATCAAAGTGGTTGAAGATTTAGAAGATGTTGAATACAAAGAGAAATCTCAAGTTGAAGAGTCCTCTTCCATGTGGTTTGAAAATGATGTTAAGCAGGTGATGAGTGGATCATTTATACGCTTTTTGGCATTGTTTTTAGGTAGTTTTTAGTAAGTTCAAGCTACTTTTAGGGATATTTTCATTAGTTTTTATGTTAAATTCACATTTCTGGACTTTACTATGAGTTTGTGTGTTTTTCTGTGATTTCAGGTAATTTCTGGCTGAAATTGAGGGACTTGAGCAAAAACTCTGAAAAAGGCTGACAAAAGGACTACTGATGCTGTTGGAATCTGACCTCCCTGCACTCGAAGTGGATTTTCTGGAGCTACAGAACTCCAAATGGCGCGCTCTCAACGGCGTTGGAAAGTAGACATCTAGAGCTTTCCAGAAATATATAATAGTCCATCCTTTATTCGGAAATTGACGACGTAAATTGGCGTTGAACGCCAAGTACATGCTGCTGTCTGGAGTTAAACGCCAGAAACATGTCATGATCCGGAGTTGAACGCCCAAAACACGTTATAACTTGG
>NC_029773.3:33857479-33858130 GCF_000817695.3 Arachis duranensis | reverse complement strand
TTGCAAAAGTGTGATTGCAATTTCGTGCACCAAGTTTTTGGTGCCGTTGCCGGGGATTGTTGAGTTTGGACAACTGACGGCTTATCTTGTTGCTTAGATTAGGACTGTTTTATTTTTGTTGGTTTAGAGTCTTTCAGTTGAGCCTAGTTTCATATTTTAAGTTTGGTGTCAATTGCATGCTTTTGTTTTTTCTTTTAATTTTCGATTTTTGCATGTTCTTAGTCCCTTTTTGATTTATAAAAATTTTAAGTTTGGTGTCTTTTTGTGTTTTTCTCTTTCCTCTTTTCAAAATCAAATCTTTTTCATAAAAATTTTTCAATCATATCTTTTTAATTGCTGTTTTCAAAATCTTTTTGATTAACTCATTGATTCAGTTTTCAATTTGCTTTGATCTTATTTTCTTTTAAATTTTCGAATTTTTATTTTTATTTTTATTTTGTTTTATTCTATTTTTTTTCGTAAATTCAAAAAAAAAAAACAAACAAAATTTATCTCTTTGCAATCATTATCATTTCCCTTTTTGTCCATTATGGACTTAAATGGGATCAATCAGTCCAAAAGGACTCTGGGGTCATATGCTAACCCCATTACAGCTACATATGGGAGTAGCATCTGTACACCTCCCATCAAAGCAAGCAGCTTTGAACTAAA
>NC_029773.3:33855799-33856639 GCF_000817695.3 Arachis duranensis | reverse complement strand
AAAAAGCCAAACAAGGAACAATTGACAGAGGACCACCAAACCACTGTTCAAAATCCCTCTGAGGACAGTAAGAGCCTAGAGAGGATTACTTTTGGCGTTCAAACGCCAGAAAGGGGAGGAAAGTTGGTGTTAAACGCCCATTCCTTGCCCAGTTTTGGCGTTCAAACGCCAGAAAGGGAAGGAAAGCTGGCGTTAAACGCCCATTCCTTGCCCAGTTCTGGCGTTCAAATGCCAGAAAAGGGGGAAAAGTTGGCGTCAAACGCCCAATTTCCACCCAATCCTGGCGTTCAGACGCCTGGGGAGAATCAGACACCTGAGAGTGCTGACAGTAATCCCTCTAACAATGCTTCTTCAACCACTTCTGTAAGGAATAAACCTGCAGCATCTAAGGTTGAAGAATATAAAGCCAAAATGCCTTATCCTGAAAAACTCCGCCAAGCGGAGCAGGATAAGCAATTTGCCCGCTTTGCAGACTATCTAAGGACTCTTGAAATAAAGATTCCGTTTGCAGAGGCACTTGAGCAAATACCTTCTTATGCTAAGTTCATGAAAGAAATCTTAAGTCATAAGAAGGATTGGAGAGAAACTGAAAAAGTGTTTCTCACTGAAAAATGCAGTGCAGTCATATTAAAGAGCTTACCAGAAAAGCTTCAAGATCCAGGAAGCTTTATGATACCATGCACATTAGAAGGTGCCTGCACCAAGACAGCCCTATGTGATCTTGGAGCAAGCATCAATCTAATACCTGCATCCACTATCAGAAAGCTTGGGTTGACTAGAGAAGTCAAACCAACCCGGATATGCCTCCAACTTACTGATGGCTCCATTAAATATCCATCA
>NC_029773.3:33849820-33852002 GCF_000817695.3 Arachis duranensis | reverse complement strand
TGGTTTTAAACTGGGAGAAATGTCACTTTATGGTGACTGAGGGAATTGTCCTTGGGCACAAAATTTCAAGCAGGGGAATAGAGGTGGATAAGGCAAAGGTAGAGGTAATTGAAAAATTACCACCACCTGCCAATGTTAAGGCAATTAGAAGTTTTCTGGGGCATGCAGGATTCTACAGAAGGTTTATAAAGGATTTTTCGAAAATTGCAAAACCTCTGAGTAACCTGTTAGCTGCTGACACACCATTTGTGTTTGACACATAGTGTCTGCAGGCATTTGAGACCCTGAAAGCTAAGCTGGTCACATCACCAGTCATCTCTGCACCAGATTGGACATTGCCATTTGAACTAATGTGTGATGCCAGTGACCATGCCATTGGTGCAGTGTTGGGACAGAGGCATAACAAACTTCTGCACATCATTTATTATGCCAGCCGTGTTCTAAATGACGCACAGAAGAACTACACAACCACAGAAAAAGAGTTACTTGCAGTGGTCTATGCCATTGACAAGTTTAGATCCTATCTAGTAGGGTCCAAAGTGGTTGTGTACACTGACCATGCTGCTCTTAAATACTTACACACAAAGCAGGATTCAAAACCCAGGCTTATAAGATGGGTGTTGCTTCTGCAAGAGTTTGATATAGAAATAAGAGACAGAAAAGGGACAGAGAGTTCGATATAGAGATAAGAGACAGAAAAGGGATAGAGAACCAGGTAGCTGATCATCTGTCCCGAATAGAACCAGTAGCTGGGGCGTCCCTCCCTTCTACTGAGATTTCTGAGACTTTCCCAGATGAGCAACTCTTTGCCATTTAGGAAGCTCCATGGTTTGCAGATATTGCAAATTATAAAGCTGTGAGGTTCATACCTGTTCATACCCTGACCGGGGTCCTCCGACTCAGTCAAATCATAAAAGGTCCGACCTCGTCCTAAGGCTCACGCTTAAAGGTCGGACCTCGGACAATAAAGCAAGGAAAGGCCCATCAAAAGGAACGCAGCCCAAAACCTAAAGGCCGAAAAGGCCTAGAAAAGGCGGTTCCACAAAGATAGAGATAAAACTCCCAAAGATAAGATAAGATAAGAATATCTTATCCAGGGAAGATCACGGCCAACTACTATAAATACACTGGTGCACCCAGGTATGGCATTCATTCACATTCTACACATATCTGCTTGGACCCATGCTAACTTAAGCATCGGAGTGTCATTGCAGGTACAACCACCAACCACTCTGCATATCAAGCTCGGGTCACTAAACCCCCACCTCGGGTCTAACCAGACGACCGAGCTACCCGTTTCAGGTAACCCTCGGAACATTGGCGCCGTTGCCGGGGACCTGGAAGTCATCCCACTACCATGGCGGACGACCCTCTCAACAATAACCACGCTACGTCTGAACAAGAGGACGAAGTTGACACTGGAGAACGACCGGACAGCCCTCTATCACCACGTACTCCAGGAGGAAACAAACAGAATCGCCCAAAAACATCACCCCCAAACAAAGATCCACAAATTTCCGAAAAAGAGAAGAGCTCGGAAATTCTAGAAGCAGTCCGAGCACAACAAGACCGACTAAAACGACTCGAAGAGAACATAAAAAAGCAGAAAGAAACTGAACAAGATCTGAAAAGGGAAGCTCGAAAGCGCAGAGAATTAGAAGAAAAACTGCGGAAAATAGAGGCCAACCTGAAGGACCGGACAGAACGCGGCACCACCACCGAAGGCAACCATGATCCCTTCACGCAAGAGATCATGAAGGAGAAGGTACCGCGAAACTTCAAACCACCCGATATGGACCTCTACGACGGCACCACCGATCCAAGTCATCACCTCAGCAACTTCAGAAGCAGAATGTACCTAGTCGACGCCTCCGACGCGATTCGGTGCAAAACCTTCCCCACCACTCTCACCAAGACAGCCATGAAGTGGTTCGACAACCTGCCACCAAGATCAATCACCAGCTTCGAAGACCTAACCAAAAAAATTCCTAACAAGATTCTCTATTCAAAAGGACAAGACAAAACATGCCCCCAGTCTACTCGGGATCAAACAAGGTAACCAAGAAACTCTCCGAGAATACATGGAGCGATTCAACAAAGCCTGCCTGGACATACAACACTTGCCCACCGAAGCAGCCATCATGGGACTAGCAAACGGCCTAAAAGAGGGACCGTTTAGCCA
>NC_029773.3:33847936-33849219 GCF_000817695.3 Arachis duranensis | reverse complement strand
CCGATCCATCCCTTAGGATACATCTCGCTACACACTACCTTTGGAAGAGGCGAGCAATCTAAAACATTAAGCATCGATTACATTATAGTCGACGTCACTTCAGCATACAATGCCCTCATTGGACGACCAACCCTAAACAGGTTGGCAGCTATAGTCTCGACCCCACACCTCTGTATGAAGTTCCCTACCACAAAAGGAATCGCTACCCTAAAAGGCGACCAAAAACTAGCACGGCGATGCTACAACGAAAGCCTGAGCCTAAAAGGGAAAGAAGTCAACACAATAGAACTCGGACGAGTTCAATCTCGAGAAGATCTTCGGCCACAACCAGAGGGAGAAACCGAAAAAATCCAGATCGGGAACACACCCGACAAAATAACAAACATAGGAGCAAACCTCGAAACGGGCCTAAAAGAGGAACTCATAACCCTCTTAAGGGAGAATTCCGACCTCTTCGCTTGGAAAGCCTCCGACATGCCAGGCATAAGTCCCGACCTGATGTGCCATAAGCTATCAGTTTACCCGGGATCCCGACCTATCATTCAGCCAATCCCTATCCAAACGATACCCGACCTCCCTATACGAGGTACAGGAGCGGGCAGAAAAATATATCAACATGGAGACTCTTCTAGGAAGGAATCAACCTACCCATTCCGAGATCGGGATCGGGAACAGAAGAAGAAAGAAGAACCCAACTCGGACAAGCCACGCAAATACCACAACTACACCCCCCTCCGAGTCTCCCTGGTAGATGTCTACAGAGAAGTTTGCCACACCGAAAAGATCCCACCGCCCCGACCGCTAAAACACAAAAAAGCAGGGAGAGATCGGTCCGAATACTGTGAATATCACAAGCTCTACGGTCATTCTACTAACGATTGCTACGACCTAAAAAATGTTATAGAAAAGCTAGCCAGAGAAGGAAAACTCGACAGATACATAGTAGAGAAAGGAGAAGAGACCAGGAAGAGAAGGCGGGGAGACAACGAAGATCGGGCCGAACAAACCCCGCGAACCCCTGAAAGACATGTTCACATGATAAATGGAGGTTTTGCAGGCGGATGAACATCCAAATCCTCGCGAAAAAGACACCTCAAAGAAGTTTATCACGTCCGAGAAGACAGTCCCCTGCCCGAATTACCTACCATCCCATTTACCCGAGAAGATGCTCAAGGGATAATACCCGGGCACGACGATCCAATGGTAATCACCATTATCCTAGCAAACGCCAACTTACATCGAACCCTGATTGACCAGGGAAGCTCAGCAGATATCCTGTTCAA
>NC_029773.3:33846797-33847220 GCF_000817695.3 Arachis duranensis | reverse complement strand
CTTAGTAGACGCAGCCTCAGGCTATAGATATCTCTCCTTCGTGGACGCATACTCGGGATACAATCAAATCCCGATGTACGGACCCGACCAAGAAAAGACCTCGTTCATAACCCCAAGGGCAAACTACTGCTACGTAGTAATGCCCTTCGGGCTGAAGAACGCAGGGGCAACCTACCTGAGGCTAATGAACAAAGTGTTCTCAGAGCACATCGGACTACAGCTGGAGGTGTACGTCGACGACATGCTGGTAAAGACACAAGAAGACAGAAACCTGCTGACCGACCTCACCAGTATCTTCGGCACCCTCAGAAAACACAACATAAGACTTAACCCGACAAAGTGCACCTTCGCCGCAGAAGCCGGAAAGTTCTTAGGCTTCATGCTGACTCAAAGGGGCATCGAAGCGAACCCGGACAAATGCCA
>NC_029773.3:33845046-33846540 GCF_000817695.3 Arachis duranensis | reverse complement strand
GGAGAAGAACTCGTACTATACCTCTCGGTTGGAAACCGAGCAGTTGCTTCCGCGTTAATACGAGAAAATGACCGAGGACAACACCCCATATACTTTGTAAGCAAGGCACTACAAGGGGCCGAATTAAACTATCAGAAGATAGAAAAATTCGCCTACGCCCTAGTGTTCACAGCTCGGAGGCTCCGTCCCTACTTTCAAGCCCACACCATCAAAGTCCGAACAAACCAACCAATAAAACACATCCTCCAAAAAACAGACCTGGCAGGACGAATACTGCAATGGGCAGTGGAATTGTCCGAGTTCGACCTCCACTATGAAACCCGGACTGCCATAAAATCCCAGTATCTAGCCGACTTCATCGCAGAATATACTAAGACCCCTGGAACCCCACTCTCGTGGAACCTGTATGTCGACGGATCCTCAAACAAAACTGGAAGCGGAGCCGGGGTTATACTCGAAAGCGACCAAGGAACGCAGATAGAACTATCCCTAAAATTCGAGTTCCAGGCTTCGAACAACCAAGCCGAATACGAGGCCCTACTAGCAGGTCTAAAACTAGCCAAAGAGGTCGGAGCCCAGAAAATCACGATCTTCAGCGACTCCCAAGTCGTCACATCACAAGTAAATGGAAGCTACCAGGCCAAAGACCCCACCATGAAAAAATACCTGGACCAAACACAGACACAACTACGCCACTTTTCAGAGATACAGATTCAGCACATACCTCGGGAACAAAACGCCCGGGCAGATGCCCTCTCAAAGCTTGCCAGCACCAAGCCCGGAGGCAACAATAGAAGTCTCCTCCAGGAAACCTTACAATCCCCCTCCGTGCTAAGAGAGGAAGAAACGCTAAACATATCCAACCAACAGCAAGGATGGATGACCCCCATACTCAACTACCTGGAGTCGGGAACTCTCCCCACCGAAAGAAAGGAAGCTAAAAGACTCACGAAAGACGCCCAGAATTATACACTAATTCACGACGTATTATACAGAAGAGGATTCTCAAACCCCCTCCTTAGGTGCGTCCCGATCTCAGAAACAAAGAGCGTCCTCGAAGAAGTCCACGAAGGCATGTGTGGGAACCATCTCGGAGCTCGGGCACTATCCAAAAAAGTAGTCAGAGCCGGGTTCTACTGGCCGACCTTGCAAAGAGACGCAGCGGAGTTTGTGAAAATATGCCCCCCCTGCCAAAAACACGCCAATTTTCAGAAAGCACCACCCGAAGACCTCATCAGCGTCACCGCACCATGGCCCTTCGCAAAATGGGGACTTGACCTACTCGGCCCGTTTCCCCAAGGACCAGGGCAAGTCAAATACCTCATAGTAGGGGTCGACTACTTCACAAAATGGATCGAAGCTGAACCCTTAGCCACCATCACGGCTCAGAAAAGCTGCAAATTCCTATACAAAAACATCGTCACAAGGTTCGGAGTCCCCTACTCCATCACCACAGACAATGGAACACAGTTCACAGACACAAGTTTTCGGAAC
>NC_029773.3:33844405-33844988 GCF_000817695.3 Arachis duranensis | reverse complement strand
GGCCGAGCTAAAAATCAAACAGCAATTCACCTCGGTCAAGCACCCACAAGCCAATGGACAAGCAGAGGCCGCGAATAAAGTCATCTTGGCCGGGTTAAAACGAAGACTCCAAGAGGCCAAAGGGGCATGGGCCGAGGAGCTCCCCCAGGTACTATGGGCATATCGGACCACTCCACACTCTACAACGGGAGAATCACCATTCCGACTAGCTTACGGAATGGAGGCAATGATTCCTATCGAAATAGATGAAGGGTCACCCAGAAGCATCTTCTACAACGAAGAAGGTAACCCGCAGGCACAAAGGGAAGAACTCGACCTCCTCCCCGAGGTCCGAGAAAGAGCTCGGATTCGAGAAGAAGCCTTAAAACGGCGAACGGCCCTCAGATACAATCAGAAAGTAATAAAACGAAGCTTCTCCATCCACGACCTGATTCTAATCCGAAGTGACATCGGAACACAAAAGTCGGGAGAAGGAAAGCTAGCCACAAATTGGAAAGGGCCCTACAAGGTAACAGAAGTCTTAGGAACAGGCTATTACAAAATATCCGACCTAGAAGGCAATGAGTTGCCCAGGGCCTGGCAC
>NC_029773.3:33843576-33844240 GCF_000817695.3 Arachis duranensis | reverse complement strand
TATTCTTTCTTTTTTAATACTAATCAAATTTTTCTATTTTCTTTTCTTCTGCCTCGTGATGAAACAAATCCTGAAAAGTACCCCGCCAAGGCGCATTAATTTATGCTCGGCAAAACGCAAAAAATCATTGCCAAAAGACCACATAAGGTCAGCAAAGATAAAGCGACGAGGTTCAAATTAATGTGAGAAGTTATAAAGCAACTCTGAAAAGGCTCAAAAAAGCCAAATAAAAAGAGATTACAAAAATAACTTAAAAGGCCGACCAACAACAAGGTCGGACCCAACAAAGGGAGTACTCGACCACCCCCCCGAGGTCCGAGAAAAAGCCCGGATCCAAGAAAGAAGCCTTAAAACGGCGAAAGCAACGATTTCGAAAACGCTTACTAAAAGGTTGCTATACAGAAACAACTAAAAAGTACAAGCGAAAAAACGAAATCGATAGGTAAAACAAAAAAGCGCTAGCTAAAAGGTTGTTATCCAAAAACAACTAAAAAGCATAAAAGCGGAACAAAAAGTCAAAACGCGAACAAACACCGCATAATAAGCTAAAAAGTTACTACAAGTAGCTAATAGCAAAAAGGTGTCCAAAGCATTCACAGAAACCATCCAAAAAAGAGCCCACAGGCCGGGCAAAAAACAAAAAAAAAGGATTACAGAGAATCAA
>NC_029773.3:33839828-33843525 GCF_000817695.3 Arachis duranensis | reverse complement strand
AGAATCAAGATCCTTTCCGGACTCCACATCGACAGAAGGCTGCGGAGGAAACATAGAAATCGGGACAGCATTGACGGCGCCATCATCTCGGTTTAAAACCTCCACGCCAGATCCATCCCCGGCCAAAGGTAAAGTCGGGTTCGCAACCGAAACTTTGGGGTCGGACACCGGAACCTCATCCTCGTTGGGAGCAGGAATAATCTTTCCCTCCACAACAACGTTATCCGTACTAAGATCCCGGACCTGAGCCTTCAAATTTTCGAACATAGCATCCATTCCCTTAGCCACATGACCTTCTAGCTCGTAAAAGTCATCCTGAGCGGATTGCAATCTCTCCTTTGTCTCCACAAGCTCAGCATATGTCCGAATATAATTCTCCCTCGCCGCCTTCGCCATCTCCTCAGAAGCATTCGCTGCCGCCACAGCCGCGGTAGCTTTAGCTTTCTCTTTCTCCAAAGATGCCTCCAGCTCAGTAATCCTAGCAGCCTTCAGTTCACTAATCCTCTCGAATTCAGACTGAGCCTTCTCAAGTCGGGAGCTGGTCGCACCAATGGGGGATTTCTTGAACTCCCGGGCAATAGCGGCATGAAGACTAGCCATCCGGACACAGCTCCGCGCCATATACTGAAAATGGTGCTCCATAGACACATCATCAGTAGAAATAAAAGTCTGATGGAGAATATGCTGCTCAACCCAACCAAGAGCATCAAAATCCTTATCATTGAAACCGGCAAGCTCTTGAGAGGTCTTCTGCTTCTTGGGAGGAGGACCCGAGGACGAAGGAGGAGAAGAGGTAACAGGTCCAGAGGTCGGAGGATCCTGATTTACAGGTCGGAACTGGGGAGTCGGAATAGTCTTCGACCGAGTTGTGACACCCACAGTAGTCTTCTTCGGAGAAGATCGGGCAGAAGCCTCCCCAGCCTCGATATTTCGAGCAGCCACGGACTTCTTCGTCCGACGAAGGTACTTCATGGAATCCGCCTGAGAAGACATCTCTGCAGAAATAAAAGAAAAGGATTACCACAACAGAAATTCCACCAAAACAAGCAAAAGCCAAAATACTAAAAAAGATGAATCTCGGAGAGGTCGGGAACTACCTAACTCAGAATGGAGAAGGCTTGGATCTCCCAACATTTTCTTCGTGTCCAAGTGAGGTGCCCGACCCCATAAACTGCTTACCACACCCACAAAAGCCTGCTCCACCTCATCTAGACTCTCAAGGGTATACTTAGTAGACACTACATTCTCCTGCCAACAAAGAGGAAAAGAAGGCTCCCCACTCTCATCTATAAAGAAAGGTCGGACGTCTCCAGTAGCCCGGACCTTGAAATAAAAGTTCTTAAAATCATGAAAGGACTCATCATACAGGGTACAAAACTTCCTTCCCTGGTTAGCCCTAAAAGAGACCCACGATACCTTCCCTCCACCCGACCCCGGCTTCGTCAACACAAACAAATAGGAAAAAAGAGAAATAGAGGGAGCGACGCCCAAAAACTGACACAAAAGTTGAAACAACTTTAAAAACGCCCAAGAATTTGGATGAAGCTGCGTAGGAGCAAGATTACAAGACCACAACACCTCAGACTCCAGATCGGTAAAAGGAAGTCGGACACTCAACTTAGAGAAAAAACAATCATAAGCATAAAAGAAGAGCTTCTCGGAACTATCTAAAGGCGGGAAGCAAAGACCACATGGAATTTTAGTCGACATCGCTTGAAGAACCTTTCGAGACATAAAATTCTTACCTACAAAGAAGAATACAACAGCAAAGCAAAAATCACATAAAGAAGACAGCGAAAACCCATTCAGCAAAGCAAGAAACAAAAAACCCCACGAAGAAAATGCGGCAACCCGGAACAAAAATACCAGAGAACAAAAAAGAACCCCCCCATATACAAACAACAGCAATGGCGGCGCCTCTTTTTGGGGCAACCCAGGCATAAAGAAAAAGAAACAAACAAGAGCCACACAAAGAACAGAAGCATACGATTACAAGAAAGGAGAAACATGGGAACAAACCTGGAAGAAGAAACGAAGACGAAGAGCTCCGAAACAAGGAGAACGAAATGACGGCACAGAGGAAACCCCGGAAAGACACACAGAAAGATTCGGGAAAGCAGAGCAAAGAGAAAGAAGAAAGCGGTGAAAAACAAAACGCAGAAAAGAGGAAAGGGGCAAATAAATAAAGCCTTCACGGAGCCCGAACGGAAATCGAGGAAAAACGGTAAAATGCAATAAATGCAGGAACGGCCATTTTTGAAATTTTGAAAAAACTACTATGCCCGAGCACGACCTCCCAAAAAGGACGAACTCGGGCAGGGGCATTGTTCATACCCTGACCGGGGTCCTCCGACTCGGTCAAATCATAAAAGGTCCGACCTCGTCCTAAGGCTCACGCTTAAAGGTCGGACCTCGGACAATAAAGCAAGGAAAGGCCCATCAAAAGGAACGCAGCCCAAAACCTAAAGGCCGAAAAGGCCTAGAAAAGGCGGTTCCACAAAGATAGAGATAAAACTCCCAAAGATAAGATAAGATAAGAATATCTTATCCAGGGAAGATCACGACCAACTACTATAAATACACTGGAGCACCCAGGTATGGCATTCATTCCATATTCTACACATATCTGCTTGGACCCATGCTAACTTAAGCATCGGAGTATCATTGCAGGTACAACCACCAACCGTTCCGCATACCAAGCTCGGGTCACCGAACCCCCACCTCGGGCCTCTCCAGACGACCGAGCTGTACGTTTCAGGTAAACCCTCAGAACAATACCCAAAGAGTACAGCTACGTGCAGAGAAAGAAATTAATTTCAGATGCCAAGTACTACCTCTGAGATGAACCATATCTCTTTAAGAGATGTGCTGACGGAGTGATCCGCAGATGTGTACCCAGAGAAGAAGCACAAAGGATCCTATGGCACTGCCATGGATCACAGTATGGAGGACATTTTGGAAGTTTTCCGGATGAGCAACTCTTTGCCATCCAGGAAGTGCCATGGTTTGCAGACATTGCAAACTACAAGGCAGTGAGATTCATTCCCAAAGGGTACAGTAGGCAGCAATCCAAGAAATTGATCACGGATGTAAAGTACTATCTTTGGGATGAACCATATCTCTTCAAGAGATGTGCAGACGGAGTAATCTGTAGATGTGTGCCTAAAGAAGAAGCACAGAAGATCCTCTGGCGTTGCCATGGATCACAGTATGGAGGATATTTTGGTAGTGAGTGAACAGCCACAAGAGTCCTCCAATGTGGCTTCTACTGGCCTACTCTCTATAAAGACTCCTGAGTGTTTGTACTTAATTGTGACAGTTGCCAAAGATCTGGCAATCTGCCACACAGTTATGCCATGCCTCAACAAGGGATCTTGGAGATTGAGTTGTTTGATGTATGGGGAATTGACTTCATGGGGCCATTCCCACTATCATACTCAAACACTTACATTCTGGTGGCAGTGGACTATGTATCTAAGTGGGTAGAAGCAATTGCTACACCCACCAATGATACCAAAACTGTGCTGAAATTCCTCCAGAAAAACATCTTCAGCAGATTTGGTGTTCCCAGAATATTAATCAGTGACGGGGGCACTCATTTCTGCAACAAACAGCTATACTCTGCTATGGTTAGATATGGAATTAGCCACAAAGTGGCAACTCCGTATCATCCACAGACAAATGGGCAAGCTGAAGT
>NC_029773.3:33833209-33836703 GCF_000817695.3 Arachis duranensis | reverse complement strand
GTTTTTAGTATATTTTTATTAGTTTTTAGCTAAAATTCACTTTTCTGGACTTTACTATGAGTTTGTGTATTTTTCTGTGATTTCAGGTAATTTCTGGCTGATATTGAGGGACCAGAGCAAAAATCTGATTTAGAGGCTGAAAAAGGACTGCAAATGCTGTTGGATTCTGATCTCCCTGTACGTGAAGTGGATTTTCTGGAGATACAGAAGCCCAATTGGTGCGCTCTCAATGGCGTTGGAAAGTAGACATCCTGGGCTTTCCAGCAATATTTGATAGTCCATACTTTGCCCAAGATTTGATGGCCCAAACCGGCGTGGCAATTCAGCCTCAGAAATTCCAGCGTTAAACGCTGGAACTGGCATAAAACTTGGAGTTAAACGCCCAAACTGGCATGAGAACTGGCGTTTAACTCCAAAAAACGTCTCTACACATAAAAGCTTCAATGCTCAGCCCAAGCACACACCAAGTGGACCCAGAAGTGGATTTTTACGTCATTTACTCATTTCTGTACACCATAGGCTACTAGTTTACTATTAATAGGATCTTTTGACATTGTATCAGTACCTTTTGATGACCTTATGACATTTTTACACGTTTTCTTCCACGGCATGAGTCTCTAAACCCCATCGTTGGGGGTGAGGAGTTCTGCTGTGTCTTGATGGATTAATGCAATTACTACTGTTTCTCATTCAATCATGCTTGCTTCCATTCTAAGATAATACTTGTTCTTAATCCGGATGAATGTGATGATCTGTGACAATCATCATCATTCTCAATCATGGATGAATGTGATGATCCGTGACAATCATCATCATTCTCAACTATGAACGTGTGTCTGACAACCACCTCCGTTCTACATTAGATTAAGTAGTTATCTCTTGGATTCTTTAATCGGAATCTTCGTAGTATAAGCTAGAACTGATGGCGGCATTCAAGAGAATCCGGAAGGTCTAAACCTTGTCTGTGGTATTCTGAGTAGGATTCAATGACTGAATGACTGTGACGTGCTTCAAACTCCTAGCAGGCGGGGTGTTAGTGACAGACGCAAAAGAATCACTGAATTCTATTCCGGCCTGACCGAGAACCGACAGATGAATTCCGCGTGCTGTGACAGAGCATATGCAATTGTTTTCACTGAGAGGATGGGAGGTAGCCATTGACAACGGTGAAACCCTACATACAGCTTGCCATGGAAGGAGACTTGCGTGTTTGAAGAAGAAGACAGTAGAAAAGCAGAGATTCAGAAGATGGAGCATCTCCAAACCTCAACCTATTCTCCATTACTGCAAAACAAGTAAATCATTTCATGTTCTTTTGTCTTTCACAATCAATCCTGATAATTTCTGATATCCTGACTAAGATTTACAAGATAACCATAGCTTGCTCTAAGCCGACAATCTCCGTGGGATCGACCCTTGCTCACGCAAGGTATTACTTGGACGACCTAGTGCACTTGCTGGTTAGTTGTGCGGGATTGCAAAAGTGTGATTGCAATTTCGTGCACCAGGCGCATATCTCTTAGATTCCCCAACAGAATCTTCGTGGTATAAGCTAGATAGATGGCGGCATTCATGGGGATCCGGAAAGTCTAACCTTGTCTGTGGTATTCCGAGTAGGATTCCGGGAATCTGGAAAGTCTAACCTTGTCTGTGGTATTCCGAGTAAGATTCCGGTATTGAATGACTGTGACGAGCTTCAAACTCCTGAAAGCTGGGCGTGATGACAAACGCAAAAGAATCAAGGGATTCTACTCCAACCTGATTGAGAACCGACAGATGATTAGCTGTGCTATGACAGAGCATTTGGACCATTTTTACTGAGAGGATGGGATGTAGCTATCAACAAGGGTGATGCCTTCAGACGATTAGCCGTGCAGCGACAGCGCATAGGACCATTTTCCCGAGAGGATTAAAAGTAGCCATTGATGATAGTGATGCCCTACATACCGCTTGCCATGGAAAGGAGTAAGAAGGATTGGATGAAAGCAATAAGAAAGTAGAGATTCGAAAGGATTCTAGCATCTCCACACATCTATCTGAAATTCCCACTATTGATTTACATAAGTATTTCTATCCCTTTTTATTTTCTATTTACCATTTATTTTCGAAACCCATAACCATTTAATATGCTTAACTGAGATTTACAAGGTGACCATAGCTTGCTTCATACCAACAATCTTTGTGGATCGACCCTTACTCACGTATGGTATTACTTGGATGACACAGTACACTTGCTGGTTAAGTTGAACGGAGTTGTGAGCTTCTCTAACAATGCCTGGAACTCTTTTATCACAATTTCGTCCACCAAGTTTTTGGCGCCGTTGCCGGGGATTGTTCGAGTATGGACAACTGACGGTTCATCTTGTTGCTCAGATTAGGTAATTTTCTTTTCAAAAATCTTTTTCAAAATTTTTCTTTTCTTTTTCGTTTTTCCAAACTTTATTTCAAAAAAAAAATTAATAAAAATACAAAAAAATCATAAAATCATAAAAATAAAAAATATCTTGTGTTTCTTGTTTGAGTCTTGAGTCAACTTTTAAGTTTGGTATCAATTGCATGTTTTTAAAATTTATGCATTAAATTTTTGAAAATTCCATGCATTCATAGTGTTCTTCATGATCTTCAAGTTGTTCTTGGTAAGTCTTCTTGTTTGATCTTGATGTTTTCTTGTTTTGTGTTGTTTGTTGTTTTTCATATGCATTTTTCGTTTGTTAGAGTCCATGCATTACAAATTTCTAAGTTTGGTGTCTTGCATGTTTTCTTTGCATCAAAAATTTTTAAAAAATATGTTCTTGATGTTCATCATGATCTTCAAAGTGTTCTTGGTGTTCATCTTGACATTCATGGTGTTCTTGCATGCATTATGTGTTTGATCCAAAATTTTCATATTTTGGGTCATTTTTATATTTTTCTCTCTCATCTTTAAAAATTCAAAAATCAAAAAATATCTTTTCCTTATTTCCCTCCAAATTTTTGAAATTTTGGGTTGACTTGGTCAAAAATTTTTAAAATTAGTTGTGTCTCACAAGTCAAGTCAAATTTTCAATTTTAAAAAATCTTATCTTTTCAAAATCTTTTTTTCAAAAATTATATCTTTTCATTTTTTTTTCCATTTTTCGAAAATTTCAAAAATCTTTTTCAAAATCTTTTTCTTATCTTTATATCATATTTCGAAAATTAGCTAACAATTAATGTGATTGATTCAAAAATTTGAAGTTTGTTACTTTCTTGTTAAGAAAGGTTCAATCTTTAAGTTCTAGAATCTTATCTTGAAGTTTCTTGTTAGTGAAGTAAGTAATTTTAAATTTAAAAATTAAATCATTTTATCTTTTATCTTATCTTTTTCAAAAATTTTATCTTTTTCAAAATTTGATTTCAAAATATCTTATCTAACCTCTTATCTTCTTATCTTTTTAAATTTTGATTTTAATATCTTTTTCAACTAACTTTTTGACTTTTTGTTTGTTTCTTATCTTTTTCAAAACCACCTAACT
>NC_029773.3:33832756-33833151 GCF_000817695.3 Arachis duranensis | reverse complement strand
TTCGAAAATACTTCTCTCTTTTTCAAAAATTCTTTTTAATTGTTTTAAATTTTAATTTTAATCTTATCTTATTTCTAATTTTCAAAAATTACTAATCCCTTTTTCAAAATTATTTTCGAAATTTTCCCTCTCTTTTCTTATTCTATTTAATTATTTATTTACTAACACCTCTCTTCACCTCTCTCCATCTAAATATCCGAACCCATTTTTCTTCATTCTTCTCCCCTTTCTTCTTCTACTAACATAAAGGAATCTCTATACTGTGACATAGAGGATTCCTCTTCTTTTCTTGTTTTAAAGTCTACAGATCTTGGTGACTTCCATCTGAAGATCCTTATCAGTTTTTAACTGAGTTCTTGCAGATCTGTGAGACTGTAAAGACGAATGGAGTTGAT
>NC_029773.3:33831942-33832640 GCF_000817695.3 Arachis duranensis | reverse complement strand
TAAATTCTTTCCTCCTCAAAAGCTGAGCAAGCTGAGAGTGGATGTTCAAACCTTCAAAACAAAAAGATGGTGAATCCCTATATGAAGCTTGGGAAAGAGACAAGCAGCTGACCAAAAGGTGTCCATCTGACATGTTTTCAGAATGGACCATTATGATATATTCTATTATGGTCTATCTGAATTTTCGAAAATGTCATTGGACCATTCTGCAGGTGGATCTATTCACCTAAAGAAAACGCCTGAAGAGGCTCAAGAACTCATCGACATGGTTGCAAATAACCAATTCATGTATACTTCTGAGAGGAATTCCGTGAATAATGGGACGCCTCATAGGAAGAGAGTTCTTGAAATTGATGCTCTGAATGCCATATTGGCTCAGAACAAAGTGTTGACTCAGCAAGTCAACATGATCTCTCAAAGTCTGAATGGATGGCAAAATGCATCCAACGGTACTAAAGAGGCAGCTTTTGAAGAAGCTTATGATCCTGAGAATCCTGCCATGGCAGAGGTTAATTACATGGGTGAACCTTATGGAAACACCTATAACTCATCATGGAGAAATCATCCAAATTTCTCATGGAAGGATCAACAAAAGCCTCAACAAGGCTTTAACAATAGTGGACGCAATAGGCTGAGCAATAGCAAGCCTTATCCATCATCTTCTCAGCAACAGACAGAGAATTCTGAACAAAACACTT
>NC_029773.3:33831233-33831823 GCF_000817695.3 Arachis duranensis | reverse complement strand
TGGAGGCACAAGTGGGCCAGCTGAGTAAGAAAGTCATTGAAACTCCTCCCAGTATTCTCCCAAGTAATACAGAAGATAATCCAAAAGGAGAGTGCAAGGCCATTGATATAATCAATATGGCCGAATGCACAAGGGAGGAGGAGGACGAAAATCCTAGTGAGGAGGACCTCCTGGGACGTCTCTCAAGCAAGAAGGAGTTTCCTATTAAGGATCCAAAGGAATCTGAGGCTCATATAGATACAATAGAGATTCCATTAAATCTCCTTCTGCCATTCATGAGCTCTGAAGACTATTCTTCCTCTGAAGAGGATGAAGATGTGACTAAAGAGCAAGTTGCTCAATATTTAGGAGCTATCATGAAGTTGAATGCCAAGTTGTTTGGTAATGAGACTTGGGAAAGTGAACCTCCCTTGCCCATTCATGAACTAGATACCTGGATTCAGCAAACTCTACCTCAAAAGGGACAAGATCCTGGCAAGTTCTTAATACCTTGTACCATAGGCACCATAACCTTTGAAAAAGCTCTATGTGATCTAGGATCAGGGATAAATCTTATGCCACTCTCTGTAATGGAGAAGCTGGGGATCATT
>NC_029773.3:33829629-33831031 GCF_000817695.3 Arachis duranensis | reverse complement strand
ACTTTCCTAGCCACAGTAGGAGCTGTGATAGATGTCAACAGAGGTGAACTAGTCCTTCAATTGAATGGGGACTACCTTATATTTAAGACACATGGCCATCCCTCTGTGACAAAAGAGAGTAAGCATGAAGAGCTTCTCTCAGTTCAGAGTCAAGAAGAGCCCCCACAGTCAAACTCTAAGTTTGGTGTTGTGAGGCCACAACCAAACTCTAAGTTTGGTGTCAAGATCCCATATCCAAACTCTAAGTTTGGTGTTGGGACTATACAACATTGACCTGATCACCTTTGTGGCTCCTTGAGAGCCACTGTCAAGCTATTGACATTAAAGAAGTGCTTGTTGGGAGGCAACCCAATTTTATTTATCTAATTTTTATTTTATTGTTATTTTGTGTTTTATTAGGTACATGATCATGTGGAGTCACGAAAAAAATAGAAAAACTAAAAATAGAATAAAAAACAGCATAAGAAAAATCACACCCTGGAGGAAGCACAAGCTGGCGTTCAACGCCAGTAAGGTGCATCTGGCTGGCGTTCAACGCCAAAACAGAGCATGAATCTGGTGCTGAACGCCAGAAACAAGCAACATTCTGGCATTTGAACACTAGAAATGTGCCTAGAGGAAAAGCTGGCACTGAACGCCAGCAACAAGCATGAAACTAGCGTTCAACGCCAGAAACATGTTACATGTGGGCATTGAACGCCCAGAATGTGCACCACTCGGTGTTTAAACGCCAGAATGGTGTGCAAAGGCATTTTACATGCCTATTTGGTGCAGGGATGGAATTCCTTGACACCTCAGGATCTGTGGACCCCACAGGATCCCCACCTACTATATTCCCACCTTACCTCCTAATCCTATTTTACTCTTCCCCATGTCACACTTCCCAAAAACCCTTCACCAATCACCTCAATCTCTCTTCCCAACCACCTATTCACCACTCACATCCATCCACTCTTCCCAACAAACCCCACCTACCTCCAAAATTCAAAAATCTTTCCCACCCAAACCCACCCTAAAATGGCCGAACCTACCCTCTCCCCTCTCCCTATATATACCCTTCCTTTCTACTTCATTTTCACACAACACAACCCCCTCTTCTTCACCTTGGCCGAACCTACACTTCCCCTTCTCCTCCATCTTCTCTTCTTCTTCTTCTTCTTCCCTTCTTTCTTCTATTGCTCGAGGACGAGCAATATTTTAAGTTTGGTGTGGTCAAAGCATAATCTTTTTTTGTTTTCCATTACCATCAATGGCACCTAAGGCCAGAGAATCCTCTAGAAAAGAAAAAGGGAAGACAAAAGCTTCCACCTTCGAGTCATGGGAGATGGAAAGATTCATCTCCAAAAGCCATCAAGATCACTTCTATGATGTTGTGGCAAAGAAGAAGGTGATCCCTGAGGTC
>NC_029773.3:33827637-33829307 GCF_000817695.3 Arachis duranensis | reverse complement strand
TGTGGATCGGGCCATCATGATTCATAGCATCATGATTGGAGAGGAAGTAGAAGTTCATGAGGTCATCTCCAATGAAATCTGCAAAATAGCCGAAAAGCCCTCCACCATGGCAAGGCTAGCTTTTCCTCACCTTATTTGCCATCTATGTTACTCAGCTGGAGTTATCATAGAAGGAGACATCCCCGTTGAAGAGGATAAGCCCATCACCAAGAAGAGGATGGATCAAGTAAGAGAGACCTCCCACGGATCTCAACAGATGCATGAGGAAGCTCATAATCAAGAAATCCCTAAGATGCCTCAAGGGATGCACTTTCCTCCCAATAACTATTGGGAACAACTCAACACTTCCTTAGAAGATTTGAGCCACAACGTGGAACAATTAAGGATGGAACATCATGAGCACTCCATCATTCTCCATGAAATAAGAGAAGATCAAAGAGCAATGAGGGAAGAGCAACAAAGGCAAGGAGGGGACATAGAAGATCTTAAGGACATTGTTGGACCTTCAAGAAGAAGACGCCACTAAGGTGGATTCATTCCTTGTTCTTATTTCTTTCTGTTTTTTGGTTTCTATGTTATGTTTATCTATATTTTGTGTCTCTACTTCATGATCATTAGTATGTAGTAACCATGTCTTAAAGTTATGAATAATTCCATTAATTCTTCACCACTCTTAAATGAAAACTGTTTTAATTCAAAAGAACAAGAAGTACATAAATTTCGAATTTATCCTTGAATTTAATTTAATTATATTGATGTGGTGACAATACTTTTTGTTTTCTGAATGAATGATTGAACAGTGCATATGTCTTTTGATATTGTTGTTTATGAATGTTAAAACTGTTGGCTCTTGAAAGAATGATGAACAAAGAGAAATGTTATTGATGATCTGAAAAATCATGAAATTGATTCTTGAAGCAAGAAAAAGCAGTGAAAAGTAAAAAGCTTGCAAAAAAAAGAAAAAAATGGCGAAAAAATAGAAAGAAAAAGAAAAAGCAAGCAGAAAACACCAAAAGCCCTTAAAACCAAAAGGCAAGGGTAAACAGGATCCAAGGCTTTGAGCATCAATGGATAGGAGGGCCCAAGGAAATAAAATCCAGGCCTAAGCGGCTAAACCAAGCTGTCCCTAACCATGTGCTTGTGTTATGAAGGTCCAAGTGAAAAGCTTGAGACTGAGTGGTTAAAGTCGTGATCCAAAGCAAAAAGAGTGTGCTTAAGAGCTCTGGACACCTCTAACTGGGGACTCTAGCAAAGCTGAGTCACAATCTAAAAAGGTTCACCCAGCCATGTGTCTGTGGCATTTATGTATCCGGTGGTAATACTGGAAAACAAAATGCTTAGGGCCACGGCCATGACTCATAAGTAGCTGTGTTCAAGAATCAACATACTTAACTAGGAGAATCAATAACACTATCCGAAATTCTAGGTTCCTAGAGAAGCCAATCATTCTAAACTTCATGGGAAAAAGTGAGATGCCAAAACTGTTCAGAAGCAAAAAGCTACAAGTTCCGCTCATCTAATTATAATTAATATTCATTGATATTCTGAAATTTGTAGTATATTCTCTTCTTTTTATCCTATTTGATTTTCAGTTGCTTGGGGACAAGCAACAATTTAAGTTTGGTGTTGTGATGAGCGGATAATTTATACGCTTTTTGGCATTGTTTTTA
>NC_029773.3:33827215-33827562 GCF_000817695.3 Arachis duranensis | reverse complement strand
AGCTACTTTTAGGGATGTTTTCATTAGTTTTTATGTTAAATTCACATTTCTGGACTTTACTATGTGTTTGTGTGTTTTTCTATGATTTCAGGTAATATCTGGCTAAAATTGAGGGACTTGAGCAAAACTCTGAAAAAGGTTGACAAAAGGACTGCTGATGCTGTTGGAATCTGACCTCCCTGCACTCGAAATGGATTTTCTGGAGCACCAGAACTCCAAAATGGCGCGCTCTCAATGGCGTTGAAAAGTAGACATCCAGAGCTTTTCAGCAATATATAATAGTTCATACTTTATTCGGAAATTGACGACGTAAATTGGCGTTGAACGCCAAGTACATGCTGCTGTCT
>NC_029773.3:33826915-33827084 GCF_000817695.3 Arachis duranensis | reverse complement strand
CGATGATCCATGACACTCATCATCATTCTCACCTATGAACGTGCGTGACTAACAACCACTTCCGTTCTACTCTAGGCCGGGCGCATACCTCTTAGATTCCCCAACAGAATCTTCGTGGTATAAGCTAGATAGATGGCGGCATTCATGGGGATCCGGAAAGTCTAACCTT
>NC_029773.3:33826569-33826734 GCF_000817695.3 Arachis duranensis | reverse complement strand
GGGATTCTACTCCAACCTGATTGAGAACCGACAGATGATTAGCCGTGCTGTGACAGAGCATTTGGACCATTTTCACTGATCAGGAGTTTGAAGCACGACACAGTCATTCATTACCGGAATCCTACTCGGAATACCACAGACAAGGTTAGACTTTCCGGATTCCCA
>NC_029773.3:33822795-33823956 GCF_000817695.3 Arachis duranensis | reverse complement strand
GTTGCTAGTAGGAATGATGGAGCGTTGAATGAACTCCAACCATCCTCTAGCCACAGGCTTGAGATCCAGTCTTCTTAGTTGGACTGGCTTGCCTTTGGAGTCTATTCTCCATTGGGCTCCTTCCACACTTATGTCCATTAGGACTTGGTCCAACCTTTGATTAAAGTTGACCCTTCTTGTGTAGGGGCGTTCATCATCTTGCATCATGGGTAAGTGAAACGCCAACCTCACATTTTCCGGACTAAAATCTAAGTATTTCCCCCGAACCATTGTGAGATAGTTCTTTGGATTCGGGTTCATACTTTGATCATGGTTCCTAGTGATCCATGCATTGGCATAGAACTCTTGAACCATCAATATTCCGACTTGTTGTATTGGGTTGGTTATGACTTCCCACCCTCTTCTTTGGATCTCATGTCGGATTTCCGGATACTCATTCTTTTTGAGCTTGAAAAAGGGACCTCGGGGATCACCTTCTTCTTTGCCACAACATCATAGAAGTGGTCTTGATGGCTCTTGGAGATGAATCTCTCCTTCTCCCATGACTCGGAGGTGGAAGCTTTTGTCTTCCCTTTCCCTTTTCTAGAGGATACTCCGGCCTTAGGTGCCATTGATGGTAATGGAAAAACAAAAAGCTTATGCTTTTACCACACCAAACTTAAAATTTTGCTCGCCCTCGAGCAAGAAAGAAAAGAAGAGTAGAAGAAGAAGAAGAGAAGATGGGAGAAAGGAGGGAGAAGTAGGTTCGGCTATGTGGGAGAAGAAGGGGTGTGTTGTGTGAAAAATGAAGTAGAATGGAGGGGTATTTATAGGGAGAGGGAGGGTATAGGTCGGCCAATTTGGGTGGGAATGGGTGGGGAAATGAATTTGAATTTTAGGAAGGTAGGTGGGGTTTATGGGGAAGAGAAGGTTGATGTGAATGGTGAAGGTTTTTGGGAAGTGTGACATGGGAAAGAGGGAAATGAGATTAGGATTAGGAGAGTGTGATTAGGATTAAAAGAAAAGGTGGGAATAGGGTAGGTGGGGATCCTGTGGGGTCCACAGATCCTGAGGTGATCCTGTGGAGTCCACAGATCCTGAGGTGAAAAGAAATACCATTCCTTCACCATATAGGCATATAAAATGCCTTCATGCATCATTCTGGCGTTCAAACGCCCATTG
>NC_029773.3:33822690-33822775 GCF_000817695.3 Arachis duranensis | reverse complement strand
GATTTTTTTTTCGTGACTCCTCATGATCATGCACCTAATTAAACACAAAAATAACAAAGAAACAAAATAAAATAAAATTAGATAA
>NC_029773.3:33822075-33822502 GCF_000817695.3 Arachis duranensis | reverse complement strand
CTTGACTGTGTGGGCTCTTCTTGACTCTGAACTGAGAGAAGCTCTTCATGCTTACTCTCTTTTGTCACAGAGGGATGGCCATGTGCCTTAAACACAAGGTAGTCCCCATTCAATTGAAGGACTAACTCACCTCTGTTGACATCTATCACAGCTTCTGCTATGGCTAGGAAAGGTCTTCCTAGGATGATGCATTCATCATCTTCCTGTCTAGGATTATGAAATCAGCAGGGATGTAAAGGCCTTCAACCTTTACTAGTACGTCCTCTACTATTCCATAAGCTTGTCTCATGGACTTGTCTGCCAATTGCAATGAGAACAAGGCAGGTTGTACCTCAATGATCCCCAACTTCTCCATTACAGAGAGTGGCATCAGATTTATCCCTGATCCCAGATCACATAGAGCTTTTTCAAAGCTCATGGTGCCAAT
>NC_029773.3:33820938-33821865 GCF_000817695.3 Arachis duranensis | reverse complement strand
TCCAGTCACATCTTCATCCTCTTCAGAGGAAGAATAGTCTTCAGAGCTCATGAATGGCAGAAGGAGATTTAATGGAATCTCTATGGTCTCTAGATGAGTTTCAGATTCCTCTGGATCCTTAATAGGAAACTCCTTCTTGCTTGAAGGACGTCCCAAGAGGTCTTCCTCACTAGGATTTTCGTCCTCCTCCTCCCTAGTGCATTCGGCCACTTTGATCAAGTCAATGGCCTTGCACTCTCCTTTTGGATTCTCTTCTGTATTGCTTGGGAGAATACTGGGAGGAGTTTCAATGACTTTCTTACTCAGCTGGCCCACTTGTGCCTCCAAATTTCTAATGGAGGATCTTGTTTCATTCATGAAGCTGAAAGTGGCTTTTGACAGATCAGAGACTATATTACTAAATTAGAAGTGTTTTGTTCAGAATTCTCTGTCTGTTGCTGAGAAGATGATGGATATGGCTTGCTATTGCCCAGCCTATTGCGTCCACCATTGTTAAAGCCTTGTTGAGGCTTTTGTTGATCCTTCCAGGAGAAATTTGGATGATTTCTCCATGATGGGTTATAGGTGTTTCCATAAGGTTCACCCATGTAATTAACCTCTGCCATGGCAGGGTTCTCAGGATCATAAGCTTCTTCAGAAGCTGCCTCTCTAGTGCTGTTGGATGCATGTTGCAATCCATTCAGATTTTGAGAGATCATGTTGACCTGTTGAGTCAACACTTTGTTCAGAGCCAATATGGCATTCAGAGCATCAATTTCAAGAACTCCTTTCTTCTGAGGTATCCCATTATTCACGGAATTCCTCTCAGAGGTATACATGAACTGGTTGTTTGCAACCATGTCAATGAGTTCTTGAGCCTCTTCAGGCATTTTCTTCAGGTGAATAGATCCACCTGCAGAATGGTCCAATGACATTTTCGAAAATTCA
>NC_029773.3:33818260-33819758 GCF_000817695.3 Arachis duranensis | reverse complement strand
TTTTGAAATTTTCGAAAATTATATAAAAAATGAAAAAGATATGATTTTTGAAAAAGATTTTGAAAAGATAAGATTTTTAAAATTGAAATTTTGACTTGACTTGTAAGAAACAACTAATTTTGAAAATTTTTGACCAAGTCAACCCAAAATTTCGAAAATTTGGAGGAGAATATGGAAAAGATATTTTTTTTTTATATTTGAATTTTTAATTATGAGAGAGAAAAACAACAAAAATACTCAATGCATGAAATTTTTAGATCAAAACAATGAATGCATGCAAGAATGCTATGAATGTCAAGATGAACACCAAGAACACTTTGATGATCATGATGAACATCAAGAACATAATTTTGAAAAAATTTTTATGCAAAGAAAACATGCAAGACACCAAACTTAAAAATCTTTAATGCATGGAAAACATGAATGCAAAAATGCACATGAAAAACAACAAAAGACACAAAACAAGAAATCATCAAGATCAAACAAGAAGACTTGTCAAGAACAACTTGAAGATCATGAAGAACACTATGAATGCATGGGATTTTCGAAAAATGCAAGAAAAAATTTTAAAAGCATGCAATTGACACCAAACTTAAAAATTAACACAAGACTCAAACAAGAACACAAAATATTTTTGATTTTTATGATTTTCTAATTTTTTTGTATTTTTATTAATTTTTTTGAAAAATATTTTTGGAAAAACGAAAAATAAAAAAAAATTTTGAAAAAGATTTTTGAAAAGAAAATTACCTAATCTGAGCAACAAGATGAGCCGTCAGTTGTCCATACTCGAACAATCCCCGGCAACGGCGCCAAAAAAACTTGGTGGACGAAATTGTGATAAAAGAGTTTCGGGCATTGTTAGAGAAGCTCACAACTCCGTTCAACTAACCAGCAAGTGTACTGGGTCGTCCAAGTAATAAACCTTACGTGAGTAAGGGTCAATCCCATAGAGATTGTTGGTATGAAGCAAGCTATGGTCACCTTGCAAATCTCAGTTAGGCAGATTAAAATGGTTTATGGGTTTTCAAAAATATAAATAAGAAAATAGAAATAATAAACGAGATAGAAGACTTATGCAGATTCATTGTTGAGAATTTCAGATAAGCGAAGGGAGATGCTGCATGGCTCAAGGACGCCTGCTCTCCTACTGCTTCTACTCAATCCTTCTTACTCCTTTCCATGGCAAGCTTTGTATAGGGATTCACCATCAGCTGTGGCTACTTTCAATCCTCTCGGGAAAATGATCCTATGCGGCTGTCACTCACACGGCTAATCGTCTAGAGGCATCACCCATGGTTGATGGCTACATCCCATCCTCGCAGTGAAAACTAATGCTCACGCACTTTGTCACAGTACGGCTAATCACTGGTTGGTTCCCGCTCCTACTGGAATAGAATCCCTTGATTCTTTTGCATATGTCACTAACGCCCAGCACTTGCAAGTTTGAAGCACGTCACAGTCATTCATTACCGGAATCCTACTCGGAATACCACAG
>NC_029773.3:33813624-33814981 GCF_000817695.3 Arachis duranensis | reverse complement strand
GACCCGTGCGATGATCTACACGAGACACACGACGATTAAGTGTTTCAAGTTGCCTACCATGCTCTACTTCAATCCTTTGGATGTTTTGGTTGATGGATTGTAATTCTCTCATTACATCAACCAAGGAGGGTGGTTCTTGATCTTGAGGTGCTTGTGGAGGAGCTTGCTCTTGAGGACCTTGTTCATCAACATTTCTTCTTCCCATTTTGTTGAGAAGATGAGTGTTGATACAAGATTGGGGTGGTACTTCCTTGGCAATCTCATTTGATACATCAATACCAACATAATCAAAGACTTTAGACCATAGGCAAAGGAATCCTAATCCACCATTCCTATCCTTCATCTTGAGCCTAATCATATGTTGTACTATAAAGTATGGCCAATTAATCTTAATCCCATTCATCATAGCCCACATGACAATCAAATCTTCATCATTTACATTCGCATGCCCGGATATTCTAGGTTGCAATACATAGGTGACTAGATATAACAAAGTTCTATGTTCCGCACTCATTGAATTGCAACTAATTTTGGAGTGAGTTCCTTGTACAAGGTTGAACAAATGCATGGCATTGTCTTTTGAATAACCCCATTCATCAATTGGGGTTTTACCACCTTGAAACATGTCACCTTGATTTGGTAACTCCCAAATGGTGGCTAACTCATCACCATCTAGCCTATAATCCTTTCTTCCTATCTTGAAGAATAATGTGAAATTTGATTCATCTTCCTCATCAATCTCAATCATGAGTGTACTATAGGCTATGGCAACTAAATTCGGATAATATTTACACTTAATTTGAACAAAATCCATGAGGCCTTGTTGAACTAGAATAGCCTTAAGAGTATCAAACTTATGAATGACAAGAAGGGTCGGATCCAAATACCTCGGAGGAATTTCCTTTCTTCCGGCGAGCCTTGCCTCATAGAATTGAAGATCTTCATTAGAAGCAAAGTACCTTGCCAAAGGATGATTATTTGGAGGTGGAACCACACTTGAAGAGCCTTTTGACTTCTTCATGGTTCTCTTGATTCTAGGCATTGTTGATGATATTGTTTTATGGGTTTTGTAGAGGAGAAAGTGGGGGTTGTAAATATGTAGTTTGTTTGTAGTGGGTATCAACGTTTTGTGAGTTGTATGAAGGTATGTGTGAGTTTGTTGTGGAGGTTATGGAGGTTTGAATTTGGGGATATGAGTTGTGAGGTTGAAGATGATGAAAAAGTGGGGTTTTGTTGCTCAAAAATGCCAAATTCACATGTTTTTGTGCAATTTGGCCGAGTTTGCATCGATGCAATAGGCTTTGCATCGATGCACATAGCACGTCGTGTGCTTTGCATCGATGCAGAGCTTGGTTGC
>NC_029773.3:33811404-33813524 GCF_000817695.3 Arachis duranensis | reverse complement strand
GAATAAAGAATCCCTTGTGTTTAAGGTTCAAGGATATCCCTCTGTAACCATGGAGAGGAAGCATGAAGAGCTTCTCTCAAAACAGAGTCAAATAGAGCCCCCACAGTCAAACTCTAATTTTGGTGTTGGGAGGCCATAACCAAATTCTAAGTTTGGTGTTGCACCACCACATTCAAACTCTAAGTTTGGTGTTGGGAGGTTTCAACATTGCTCTGAGTATCTGTGAGGCTCCATGAGGGCCCACTGTCAAGCTAATGACATTAAAGAAGCGCTTGTTGGGAGGCAACCCAATGTTATATTTATCTATTTTCCTTTTGTTATTTTATGTTTTCTACAGGTTGATGATCATGGGAAGTCACAAAATCAATTGAAAAAAGCAAAAACAGAATGAAAAACAGAAAGAAAAATAGCACACCCTGGAGAAAAACTTGCTGGCGTTTAAACGCCAGTGAAGACAGCAAATGGGCGTTTAACGCCCAGTCTGGCACCATTCTGGGCGTTTAACGCCAGAAAGGGGCACCAGACTGGCGTTAAACGCCAGGAAGGGGCAAGAAGCTGGCGTTAAACGCCAGAAATAGGCACCAGCCCGGTGTTTAACACCAGGATTGGCAGAAGGAGCATTTTTGCTCGCCACTTGGTGCAGGGATGAATTTTTCTTGACACCTCAGGATCTGTGGACCCCACAGGATCCCCACCTACCCCACCACTCTCTCTTCTTCACCCATTCACCAATCACCTCAACACCTCTTCCCCAAAACCCCTCACCTATCAAATCCAACTATTCTCTTCACCACTCACATCCATCCTTCATAAAACCTCACCTACCTCACCATTCAAATTCAAACCACTTTCCCTTCCAAACCCACCCATTATGGCCGAACCATACACCCCCTCTCCACTCCTATATAAACCCATCTTCACTCTTTCATTTTCACACAACCTAAACACTACTTCTCCCCCTTGGCCGAACCACAAAGCCACCTCTATCTCTTCTATTTTTTCTTCTTCTACTCTCTTCTTTCTTCTTTTGCTCGAGGACGAGCAAACCTTTTAAGTTTGGTGTGGTAAAACCATTGCTTTTTATTTTTCCATAACCATTTATGGCATCTAAGGCCGAAGAAACCTCTAGAAAGAGGAAAGGGAAGGCAAAAGCTCCCTCCTCCGAGTCATGGGAGATGGAGAGATTCATCACAAGGGTGCATCAAGACCACTTCTATGAAGTTGTGGCCATGAAGAAGGTGATCCCCGAGGTCCCTTTCAAACTCAAAAAGAGTGAATATCCGGAGATCCGACATGAGATCCGAAGAAGAGGTTGGGAAGTTCTTACCAACCCCATTCAACAAGTTGGAATCTTAATAGTTCAAGAGTTCTATGCCAATACATGGATCACCAAGAACCATGATCAAAGTGTGAACCCGGACCCAAAGAATTGGCTTACAATGGTTCGGGGGAAATGCTTAGATTTTAGTCTGGAAAATGTAAGGTTGGCATTCAACTTGCCCATGATGCAAGGAGATGAACACCTGGTGCGCGAAATTGTGAACAATACTTTTCACAACTCTCATAATCCCCGGTCATGAACCCCAAAAACTTGGTAGCTCAGTACCATGGCATTACACAACTTTGCACAACTAACCAACAAGTGCACTGGGTCGTCCAAGTAATAAACCTTATGCGAGTAAGGGTCGATCCCACGGAGATTGTTAGTATGAAGCAAGCTATGGTCATCTTGTAAATCTTAGTCAGGCAAACTCAATTGATATGATGATGAACAAAAATAACAATAAGATAGAGATAGAGGTACTTATGTAATTCATTGGTAGGAACTTCAGATAAGCGTATGAAGATGCCTTCCCTTCCGTCTCTCTGCTTTCCTACTGTCTTCATCCAATCCTTCTTATTCCTTTCCATGGCAAGCTTGTGTAGAGTTTCACCATTGTCAATGGCTACCTCACATCCTCTCAGTGAAAACGATTGCATATGCTCTGTCACAGCACGCGGAATTCAGCTGTCGGTTCTCGGTCAGGCCGGAATAGAATCCATCGATTCTTTTGCATCTGTCACTAACGCCCCGCCTGCTAGGAGTTTGAAGCACGTCACAGTCATTCAATCATTGAATC
>NC_029773.3:33807755-33809212 GCF_000817695.3 Arachis duranensis | reverse complement strand
AACCATCCTCTAGCCACGGGTTTGAGGTCATGCTTTCTCAATTGAACCGGCTTCCCTCTTGTATCTCTCTTCCATTGGGCGCCCTCTTCACATATGATTGTGAGGACTTGGTCCAACCTTTGATCGAAGTTGACCCTTCTAGTGTAAGGATGTTCATCTCCTTGCATTATGGGCAAATTGAATGCTAACCTTACACTTTCCGGACTAAAATCCAAGTATTTCCCCCGAACCATAGTAAGATAATTCTTTGGATTCGGGTTCACACTTTGATCATGGTTCTTGGTGATCCATGCATTGGCATAGAACTGTTGAACCATCAAGATTCCGACTTGTTGAATGGGGTTGGTAAGAACTTCCCAACCTCTTCTTCGGATCTCATGTTGGATCTCCGGATATTCACCCTTTTTGAGTGAAAAAGGGACCTCGGGGATCGCCTTCTTCAAGGCCACAACTTCATAGAAGTGGTCTTGATGCACCCTTGAGATGAATCTTTCCATCTCCCATGACTCGGAGGTGGAAGCTTTTGCCTTCCCTTTCCTCTTTCTAGAGGTTTCTCCGGCCTTGGATGCCATAAATGGTTATGGAAAAACAAAAAGCAATGCTTTTACCACACCAAACTTAAAAGGTTTGCTCGTCCTCGAGCAAAAGAGGAAAGAAGAGAGTAGAAGAAGAAGAAATGAGGAGAAAGGGAATGGCTTTGTATTCGGCCAAAGGGGAGAGAAATGGTGTGTATGTTGTGTGAAAATGAAGGAGGAATGAGGGTTTATATAGGAGAGGGGGATGGGAGGGTTCGGCCATTTGAGGGTGGGTTTGGGTGGGAAAGTGGTTTGAATTTGAATGGTGAGGTAGGTGGGGTTTTATGAAGGATGGATGTGAGTGGTGAAGAGAAAGATGGGATTTGATAGGTGAAGGGTTTTTGGGGAAGAGGTGTTGAGGTGATTGGTGAATGGGTGAAGAAGAAGAGAGAGAGTGGTAGGGTAGGTGGGGATCCTATGGGGTCCACAGATCCTAAGGTGTCAAGGAAAAGTCATCCCTGCACCATATGGCATTCAAAATCACGTTTTGAGCCATTTCTGGCGTTAAACGCCGGGCTGGTGCCCATTTCTGGCGTTTAACACCAGCTTCTTGCCCTTTTTTGGCGTTTAACGCCAGTCTGGTGCCCCTTTCTGGCGTTAAACGCCCAGAATGGTGCCAAACTGGGCGTTAAACGCCCAACAGCTAACCTTACAGGCGTTTAAACGCCAGTGGGTGCGTCCTCCAGGTTGTGCTGTTTTTCTTCCTGTTTTTCATTCTGTTTTTGCTTTTTTCATTAATTTTGTGACTTCTCATGATCATCAACCTACAAAAAAAAGATAAAATAACAAAAGAAAATAGATAAAATATAAAACATTGGGTTGCCTCCCAACAAGCGCTTCTTTAATGTCAGTAGCTTGACAGAGGACTCTCATGGAGCCTCA
>NC_029773.3:33806907-33807596 GCF_000817695.3 Arachis duranensis | reverse complement strand
TGTGGGGGCTCTGTTTGGCTCTGTTTTGAGAGAAGCTCTTCATGCTTCCTCTCCATGATGATAGAGGGATATCCTTGAGCCTTAAACATAAGGGATTCTTCATTCACTTAAATGATCAACTCTCCTCTATCAACATCAATCACAGCCTTTGCAGTGGCTAGGAAGGGTCTGCCAAGGATGATGGATTCATCCATGCACTTCCCAGTCTCTAGGACTATGAAATCAGTAGGGATGTAATGGTCTTCAACTTTAACCAGAACATCCTCTACAAGTCCATGGGCTTGTTTTCTTGAGTTGTCTACCATCTCTAGTGAGATTCTTGCAGCTTGCACCTCAAAGATCCATAGCTTCTCCATTACAGAGAGAGGCATGAGGTTTACACTTGACCCTAAGTCACACAAGGCCTTCTTGAAGGTCATGGTGCCTATGGTACAAGGTATTGAAAACTTCCCAGGATCCTGTCTCTTTTGAGGCAGTTTCTGCCTAGACAAGTCATCCCGTTCTTTGGTGAGCAAAGGGGGTTCATCCTCCCAAGTCTCATTTCCAAATAACTTGTCATTTAGCTTCATGATTGCTCCAAGGTATTTAGCAACTTGCTCTTCAGTGACATACTCATCAGAGCTCATGAATGGCAGAAGTAAGTCCAATGGAATCTCTATGGTCTCAGTTTGAACCTCAGATTCCCATGG
>NC_029773.3:33804255-33805915 GCF_000817695.3 Arachis duranensis | reverse complement strand
GGAGTAGGTGCAGTAAAGTCACCCAGCACCTTCCTTGCATTGTTGGCATTGTTGTTTTCGGCTGCCATGTGTTCTTCTCCTTTGAAGAATTCGGTCAGGTCCTCTAAAGAGAGTTGTGCTTTGGCTCCTCTTAGCTTTCTCTTCAAGGTCCTTTCAGGTTCAGGATCAGCCTCAACAAGAATGCCTTTGTCTTTGCTCCTGCTCATAAGAAAGAGAAGGGAACAAGAAAATGTGGAATCCTCTATGTCACAGTATAGAGATTCCTTGAAGTGTCAGAGGAAAAGAAGAGTAGAAGACAGAAGTAGAAAATTCGAACTTATCAAAGAAGATTGAGTTCGAATTTTGCATTAAGGGATAGTGTTAGTCCATAAATAGAAGGATGTGAGAAGGAGGGAAGTGGTTTTCGAAAATTAAGTAAGAAATTTTGAAAATATTTTGAAAAATACTAATAAATTTTCGAAAACCAAGAGTGAGAAAGAGATCAAGTCATTTTTGAAAAAGATTTTGAAATTAGAAATGAAAAAGATTTGATTGAAAACTATTTTGAAAAAGATGTGGTTAAGAAAATATGATTGGTTTTAAAAAGATGTGATTGAGAAGATATGATTTGAAAAACATTTTAAAAAAAAAAGATTTGATTCTGAAAATTAAAAACTTGGCTAACAAGAAAAGATATGATTCAAACATTAAACCTTTCTCAACAGAAAAGGCAACATACTTGAATTGTTGAATCAAATCATTAATTGGTAGCAAGTATCTTTAAAGATAGAAAGAAATCAATTTTGAAAACATATGATTTGGAAAAGATTTGATTTTGAAAAACTTTGAAAACCTGAAAAAAAATTGCATTGAAAAACAGAATCTTCCCCCTTGTGCCATCCTGGCGTTAAACGCCCAGAATGGTGCACATTCTGGCGTTTAACGCCCAAAACTATACCTTTTTGGGCGTTAAACGCCCAACCAGGTACCCTGGCTGGCGTTTAAACGCCAGTCTGTCCTTCTTCACTGGGCGTTTTGAACACCCAGCTTTTCTATGTAATTCCTCTGCTGTATGTTCTGAATCTTCAATTCTCCGTATAATTGACTTGAGAAGACACAAATTAAAATATTTTTGGATTTTTAATAATAAGGAAAAGTCAAAATGCAACAAGAATCAAATAACAATGCATGCAAGACACCAAACTTAGCAGTTTGTGTACTACTGACATTAATGAGAATGCATATGAGACACACAAAACACTCAAGTCAATAGAATTCAAAGATCAGAGCAAGAAATCATCAAGAATTACTTGAAGATCCTTAAGACATATGAATGAATGCATGCAATTGACACCAAACTTAAGATGAGACACTAGACTCAAACAAGAAATTTTTGGATTTTATGATTTTTTGATTTTTTTGTTTTTCAAAAATTAAGTGGAAAAAAAAACATCAAAATTCTTAATGAGAATTCCAGGAATCAGTGCAATGTTAGTCTAAGACTCCGGTCCAGGAATTAGACATGGCTTCACAGCCAGCCAAGCTCTCAAAGAAAGCTTCGGTCCAAAACACTAGACATGGCCAATGGCCAGCCAAGCCTTAGCAGATCACTGCTCCAAAAGCAAGATTGATAAAAATCAACAAGCTCTTGTGATGATAAGTTGAAACCTCGGTCCAATGA
>NC_029773.3:33794876-33803239 GCF_000817695.3 Arachis duranensis | reverse complement strand
AATCTCAGGCAAAGTATGGACTATTATACATTGCTGGAAAGCCCAGGATGTCTACTTTCCAATGCCGTTGAGAGCGCGCAAATTGGGCTTTTGTAGCTCCAGAAAATCCACTTCGAGTGTAGGGAGGTCAGAATCCAACAGCATCTGCACTCCTTTTCGGTCTCTGAATCAGATTTTTGCTCAGGTCCCTCAATTTCAGCCAGAAAATACCTGAAATCACAGAAAAACACACAAACTCATAGTAAAGTCCAGAAAAGTGAATTTTAACTAAAAACTAATAAAAATATACTAAAAACTAACTATATCATACCAAAAACATACTAAAAACAATGCCAAAAAGCGTACAAATTATCCACTCATCAGTGACTCTTTAACGTGGGCATTGATGGCTTTTGAGAGTGTTTTTGGCAATCATTTTTCTCCTTAACTTTGCAAGTTACCTCCCATTCCTTACTTCCTTTGGTCCTGAAATCAAGCAATAGAGTGCATCAAAGTTCTAGTCCACGTCATGGGTAATGCAATATACAATTTTGTCATTAAAATCATGCAAAATCCTCATGAAATAATGTAAAATGAACAATGTATGCTTGAATCAAGGTCTAAGTGAATATTTGCCCAAAACTAACTTATTTTCTAAGAAAATGCATGAAATTACCTAAAAAAATTAAAGAAAAGGTCAGTGAAACTGGCCAAAATGTCCTGGCATCAGTTTCTACACCTCATAGATTAAGGTGAGGAGCTCTACTGTTCTTCATGAACTAATGCACGTATTATTGTTTCTTTTTCAATTCACGCCTACTTCTTCTCCAAGATATACTCTCATACTGAATTCAGTTAAGTCAGAATGAAGGGGTGACCCGTGACAATCACCCACTATCTTCATTACTCGCTTAGCCAAGATCCGCGTGCCTGACAACCACAAGTGGTCTACATGATGTTCAACGTAGTCATTGGACGATAGTCAGAGTATATTCTCTTTGGTCTCTAATCTGTGATTCACATCATCTCTCCTGACAACAGAGCATCCGAATCTGAGATTAGAACCTTCGTGGTATAGGCTAGAAAAAATTTGCAGCATTCTGGAGATCCAAAAAGTCTAAACCTTATTTGTGGTATTCTGAGTAAGATCTAGGAAGGGATGACTGTGACGAGCTTCAAACTCGTGACTGTTGGGCACAGTGACAGAGTACAAAAGGATCAAGGGATCCCATTCTGACACAAGTGAGAACCGATAGATGATTAGCCTTGCGGTAGCTGTGCCTGGTATTTTTCATCCGAGACGAGAAATCTGACAGTTGATTAGTCGTAGAGAAACCGTAGCCAGACCATTTTCACTGAGAGGATCATACAGTTTGCCATGGAAGGGAGGACACATGATTGGATGAAGACAATAGGAAAGCAGAGGTTCAGAAGCAATAAAGCATCTCCAAACGCTTATCTGAAATTCCCACCAATGAATTACTTAAGTATCTCTATGTTATTTTCCGTTTTATTTATCTTTTAATTATCAAATCCTCATAACCATTTGAATCCGCCTGACCAAGATTTACAAGATGACCATAGCTTGCTTCAAGCCGTCAATCTCCGTGGGATCGACCCTTACTCATGTAAGATATTTCTTGGACGACCCAGTGCACTTGCTAGTTAGTTGTGCGGAGTTGTGAAAAGTGTGATCACAATTTCGTGCACCAAGTTTTTGGTGCTATTGCCGGGGATTATTCGAGTTTGGACAACTGACGGTTCATCTTGTTGCTTAGATTGAGTAATTTTATTTTATGTTTAAGCTTTTTGTTTTTATTTTCGAAAAATACAAAAAAAAATTTAATAAAATCATAAAAACCAAAAATATTTTGTGCTTCTTGTTTGAGTCTAGTGTCAAATCCTAAGTTTGGTGTCAATTGCATGTTTTTTATTTTCTTATGTTTTCGAAAAAATAAAAATATGCATTGTGTTCTTCTGTGATCTTGAAGTTGTTCTTGATGATTTTCTTTGTTCAATCTCATGATTTTCTTGTTTGGTGTTTTATGTTGTTTTTCATATGCATTTTTGAATTCCTAGTGTCTAAACATTCAAAATTTCTAAGTTTGGTGTCTTGCATGTCCTTCTTTTCTTAAAAATTTTCAAAAAAATATATTCTTGATGTTCATCATGATCTTCAAAGTGTTCTTAGTGTTCATCTTGACATTCAAAGTAAAAACTCAAAAAAAAAGTAAAAATATATATTCAAGTAAATAATACAGAGAAATGAAGATTCAGAACATAAATCAGAAGAATCACAGAGAAAAAAAGCTCACTGGCGTTAAAATGCCAGTAAATAGGCACTTCGGGCGTTAAATGCTAAAGCTATCATTCTGGGCGTTAAACGCCCAAACAAGCAGCCAAATGGGCGTTAAACGCCAGAATGGATAGCATTCTGGGCGTTTAACGCTAGGATCACACAATGGAGGGATTTTCTTTTCCAATTCAGATTCTTTCAAATTTTCATGTTTTAATTCATAACTTTTTGCATCAAACATATTTTAAACGTTCATCTTTTTTTTATCATTTAACGTTTTCAAAAAAAATTTAAAACTAATTTTTCAAAAATCTTTTTCTTAATTTTATATTATATTTTCAAAAATCCCTGCTAACAATTAATGTTTTGATTCAAAAATTTCAAGTTTGTTACTTTCTTGTTAAGAGAGGATCAATCTTTAAATTCTAGAATCATATCTTTTACTTTCTTATTAGTCAAGTCATCAATTTTAAAAATCATCTTTTTAATTTCTTTTTCAATCGTATCTTTTTCAATCAATCTTTTTCAATCATATCTTTTTAAAATTTGGATTTCAAAATCTTTTTCTAACTTCTTATCTTTTCAAAATTATTTTCAAATCTTTTTTTCAACTAATTACTATTTCTTTTCTTTTTCAAAACCACCTAACCACCAATTTTCGAAAATCACTAACCACTTTTGCAAAAATCTTTTTTATTAACTAATTGTTTTAGTTTTAATTTTTGAATACTCTCTCTGTGTTCGAATTCTTCTCATTCTCTCTCTACCTCATCCTTATATTCTTCTTTTCCCCTGACACCTCAAGGAATCTCTATACTGTGACATAGAGGACTCCACTACTCCCTTTGTTCTCTTCTTTTTCATATGAGCAGAAATAGAGATAAAAACATTCTTGTTGAAGCTGATCCTGAACCTAAAAGGACTCTGAAGAAGAAGCTAAGAGAAGCTAAAGCACAATACTCTGGAGAGGAACTTACAGAGAATTTCGAAAAAGAAGCAGACATAGCAGCCGAACACAACAACAATGCTAGAGATGCAAGGAAGATGCTTGGTGACTATGCTGTACCAACTTCCAAATTCTATGGGAGAAGCATCTCAATTCTTGCTATTGGAGCAAAAACTTTGAGCTTAAGCCTCAATTAGTTTCTCTAATGCAGCAGAATTGCATGTTTTATGGACTTCTGATGACAAGTCATCATATACCTATTTTTCTATGCCTTTTCATACAAGAAATTGATGAATAGTGCTTAAATATTGAATGCTTTTGTGATTAAATGGTATATTTCCTTGATCTTTTAAATTTATAAATCTTGTAGGAAATAAGAAGAAAAAGCAGCAAAGAAGCACAAAATAAGCTAAAAAGGAGAAAAAAAAGAGCTTTGGGGCACACTTTGAAGTTGGAGCACACTTTGAAGCCTTAGGCCACGCTTTTAAAAGCGTGGCCCATGACTAAATCAAAGGAGGAAGCAACCAGCACGCACACTGCCCTGCTCTTGCCAAGGACAGGGCAATATCGTGATGAAGCAAAGTGAGGTTGAAGCAAATTTTTGCTAAGTTAAAATCTGGGCGCTCATAGCATGACCATGCCTACTTCAAAGGGCTATAACATGAGCTACAGACGTCCAATTGATGTGCTTTCAGTTGTGTTGGAAAGCTGACATTCAGAGCTTTCCAACGATATATAGCAATCCATATTTGGCGTACAATTGAGGCATGAGTGAAAGGCATCTTTAAGGGCCAAAAACAAGCGAAAATAAACCAAAATGCTTCCACCAAGGCTCGAAGAGGGAGACAAAAGGAAACCAAGGAAGTCTGCCCTCAAGGAGAACAGAGTGCTCTCTTGGAGGGCAATTTCGTGCTCTCTTCATAAAAATTCAAGGAAAATTGGCATGGAGTGCTTTTACCAAGGCTTGAACCGGGTACCTCCCCTTAGAAGCTCCACTGCCCCGCTCTCCACAAGGGCAGGGCAATCCCCTGGTGCCCCTCTCACACTTGGCGCACTAATTGGATCTCCACACAAAGCTTCACTGCTCTGCCTTCCACAAGAGCAGAGCAGCCTTCTGGGAACACCCATGGGACAAAATTCAATTAAAATTCCCTTTGAACTCAAATCTTCACCAATTGAACCAAGGCCATCCAAGACCTATTCTCCCTCAAATCCAAAGTGAGCAAAGCCCACTCAACATGACTCAAAGACACACAGAGAAGCTAGATTAGGAATTTCATTTTATGAATTTGTTTTTAATTTTAATTTCATTTTATTTTCATTTTGTAAAAAGCCTATATAAAGGCATCACTCTCATTTCAGAAGGAGAGCTCGCTTAGGGAGGCTAGCTCCACTAGGGAGATTAGGAGTAGTAGTAGAGAGCTCTCTCTTTTAATTTTCCTTTCAGTATGAATTTTGGATTGAGATTGAAAGGAATTCTGTTTTCATTCTCCATCTGCAACATCTTTGCTTTCTGCATAATTCAAGAAATTAAGGATTTGAATCAAAACTCTCTTACTGCTTTCATCTTTCTTTCTTCTTCAATCTTCTTTCTACTTTGATCAAGGAAGGAATTGAGATCTAGAATTGTTTTCTAGTCTCTTTGATTCCCTGAGATCTTTAATTTTATTTTGCAATTGAGTTGAGTTCTTAGCTGCTCTTCTGTTTTTACTGTTCCATTGGCTTTCAATTTACTTTCAAGCAATTTAATTCTTCTGCACTTGTTCTTCATTTTACATTTCTGTTCATGATCCCAATTTACTTTCCTGCAAGTTAAGCTTTCTGCAAGAGTTTCTGAGTTTTGATCTATTGCTCTCTTTAATTTCCAGCACCCAACCCCCCTTTACTTTTCATGCAATTTACTTTTCTTGCAATTTAAGTTTCAGCTATTTTACTTTCTTGTTATTTAAGTTTTATGCAATTTTACTTTCTGCGCTTTAATTTTCCTTGCTATTTACTTTCTGTTGGCTACATTTCACATATTTCACTTCAATGTTAGCTTGACTAAACTAATCACCCACTAAAGTTGCTTGATCCATCAATCCCTGTGGGATCAACCTCACTCTAAGTGAGTTATTACTACTTGATGCGACCCGGTACACTTGCCGGTTGGATTTGTGTGTTGGAAATTCATTTTTCCACAAAAACACCATCAAGTTTTTGGCGCCATTGCCGGAGATTGATTAGACCAACAATGATTAAGTGGGTGAGAAGTCTAGATCAAGCATTTTTTCTTTTTTGTTCTCTGTTCTAAGTTGAAACCAAGGAGTTTGTGTTTTTGCTTCACTAAGCAAAACTCATTTCTGATATGAGTAATTTAAATTTTCAATGGTGTTGTGTTTTACAAAACTCAGATGGAGACCAACTCATCTTATGATCAAACAAATTTTATAGGATATTACTCACCATCACCAATCTCTAATGGTGGCTGGAAATATCACCAAGAAAATACAAATTCTAAGCACTCCAATCCATGGAGATTTTCTTCAGAGACACAAGATGAGCAAGAAAACCATATGGGATATTTTCTTCCACCACAAAATGAAGCTAGTCATGATTCTAATGGTGGCTGGGAAAGAAATTCTAATGCTCCATATGATATTCATCTAAAGATATCATCACTTGACCATGCTCCAACAGAAAGCCTCTATCAAAATTCACCACCCACACAAACTTCCATGAACCAAAGCCTCTCAAAGCTTGAGACCATGTTTGAAAAATATGAGAGGGAGGCACAGATATCCTTGAACGAGCAAGAGAATTCATTCAAAAACATGGAAATAATGTTAGCTCAATTGGTGAGTGCAACAAGGAAAGAGGAAGGGCAAGATGATGAAGCCTCTGTATCAAGTGAACTTTCAATAAAGAATGAGGTTGTTGAAAATGAAACTGCACCTGAGGTGACAAAGGAACATGAACATTCACAACCCTCAGAAACTTCCCTTGAATCTATGATCGACAAATATGAAGAGGAGATGAAGAAATCTTGGAAAAAACAACAAACATCCTCCCTGAAAGAGATATTAACACTGCATCAAGTGAACTTTCAATGAAGAATGAGGTGGTTGAAAAAGAAACTGCACTTGAGGTGACAAGGGAAGAAGTGGAGGATCAAGAAAGTGAGGAAGACACTCAAGAGAAGTCACCCTCAATTGAAGCAGAGAGTTGCATAGAAGAAGGATTCATGGAACCACCAATTGAAGAGGCTCTTAATGAAGAAATCACCCCAATAATCACACAGCAACCATGTCTTGACATCCAAGAAGTGAAGGCAACTAACAAAAGCACCAATCCTGTCCCTGAACCAGCAAGCAAGATCAATCAAGCCATTTGCAAAAGGAAGCTTGCTGAGGAAAGGCCAAGGCAAGGGACAGTAGCTGAATCTTCTCCCCTTTTGAGGTCATTCCTCTTAACAAATTGGAAGAAGAGGAAGAAAGTAAAGAACAGGTAGACAGTAGGTACATTTCTTCTCCATGCTTTGTTTAAATTCAATAAATTGGCATATGGTTACATTCTAAGTTTGGTGTTGCCTTGCAACAAATTATTTTCAATCTTTTTGGATGATTGCATCAAATCAAAAATGAATTCCTTTGGATGATTGCATCAATTCTACATGAAAGTGTCACACTAAGATTCTAAGTTTGGTGTGCCACTTATTTTTCTATTCAACTCATCTAGCAACATCACTTGTCTACATAATCATATTGCCTTTACATTGTTATTTTTATTTTGTTTTGACATTTCGTTTGCATTCTCTTTGTTTTAGTCACCTCTTTATTTTTAAGTTTTCTTTTATCAACTGTTTTTCTTAATACAGCATCAAGAGATCCTTATTCATGACAGATTTTTGGCTTGGTGATTGTATTCAACAAATAACAGTTTCTTTTGTTTAGTTTTAGTTCAAATAAATTGACATATGGTTGCATTCTAAGTTTGGTATTGCTATGCAACAAAATTTGGTTCCAATGTTTACTAGATACTTGCATCAATTCCAAGTGAGAGTGTCACACTAAGTTTGGTGTGCCACTTATTTTTTTTCTGCAATGTATCATGCACACCATCTTATCTTTGCAATCACAATGTCTCTGTCTCTTGTGCCTTGATTCTTATATTTAATTTTGCTTGCTTAAACACATGTATTGCTAACATTTTATTGTGTAAGACATTCATGATCCATCTTAGCCCCATAGCCATTGTTCTAATTGTTGCTTGAGGATGAGCAAGCACTCTAAGTTTGGCAAGGGAAAAGGAAGAATTGGAGAAAAAGGACAACAATAATGAAGATGAACTACAAGGTTGTAGAGTTCCTTTTCTTCTAATTTCTTTCCAGCACTATAATTTGCATGATTGTCTTTATCTTCTCTATATGCATGTGTGGTATGAATAAGCATAGCTTGAATTTTGATTTGTAACATGTTGCTGTGGCATTATGACTACCAACTTGAGTTTTGTGAGTTCAAAAGCAATAAAGCATCATGATCATAAACAAACAAGGAATTAAAGAAGAACTTAGCATGTGCATACAAGTATTGGAAAGCTAGTATGATTAATTGTTGCTCAATTGCATTGGATTTTATTTAATTGAAGTTTTTATCTAGGACATTTTGTGAAATCTTTTGAAATCATGAAAACCTTGAAGAAGCAAATATAATTAAAGCATGAAAAGAAAAAGGGAAAGAATGAAAAAGCTGAACGCTCTGAGTACCAATGGCAATTTATTTGCCAAGTGCTTGTGGTGCTTATGTATCAAGCCAAATGCTTGAAAACAAAACACTTAGAAGTCAAGGCTAGGCTCAAGTGCAAAAGCACTCCCTCAAAGCTCAAGGCTCTGAGCATTAATGATTAGAGAGTCAAGAAAAGAAAAGAAGAATGAGCTTAATGAAGTCCTCTAATTAAATGCTTGTGGTGCTTATGTATCAAGTGGTAATACTTGAAAACAAAGCATTTAGAAGTCGTAGCTTTGTTATTAACTCATGGGGCAAAGCACCCAAAAGGAGAAGCTAAAAAAAATCGAAAGCTTGTTTCAAGGAAAAATTATAAGGAAAAGATTTCATAAATTGAGTTAGATAGAAGCATCAATCATTTACATTTCTTTTGTGATTG
>NC_029773.3:33788168-33794760 GCF_000817695.3 Arachis duranensis | reverse complement strand
CTTGGGGACAAGCAAGGTTTAAGTTTGGTGTTGTGATGACAAGTCATCATATACCTATTTTTCTATGCTTTTTCATACAAGAAATTGATGAATTGTGCTTAAATATTGAATGCTTTTGTGCTTAAATAGTATATTTCCTTGATCTTTTATTTTTATAAATCTTGTAGGAAATAAGAAGAAAAAGAAGCAAAGAAGCACAAAATAAGCTAAAAAGGAGAAAAAAAAGAGCTTTGACTTTGAAGTTGGAGCACACTTTGGAGCCTTAGGCCACGCTTTTAAAAGCGTGGCCCATGAACAAATCAAAGGAGGAAGCAACCAGCACGCACACTGCCCTGCTCTTGCCAAGGGCAGGGCAATATCGTGATGAAGCAAAGTGAGGTTGAAGTAAATTTTCACTAAGTTAAAATCTGGGCGCTCACAGCATAACCATGCCTACTACAAAGGGCTATAACTTGAGCTACAGACATTCAATTGATGTGCTTTTAGTTGCATTGGAAAGCTGACATTCAGAGCTTTCCAACGATATATAGCAATTCATATTTGGCGTACAATTGAGGCATGAGTGAAAGGCATCTTTAAGGGCCAAAAACAAGCGAAAATAAACCAAAATGCTTCCACCAAGGCTCGAAGAGGGAGACACAAGGAAACCAAGGAAGTCTGCCCTCAAGGAGAGCAGAGTGCTCACTTGGAGGGCAATTTCGTGCTCTCTTCATAAAAATTCAAGGAAAATTGGCATGGAGTGCTTTCACCAAGACTTGAACCGGGTACCTCCCCTTGGAAGCTCTACTGCCCCACTCTCCACAAGGGCAGGGCAATCCCCTGGTGCCCCTCTCACACTTGGCGCACTAATTGGATCTCCACACAAAGCTTCACTGCTCTGCCTTCCACAAGAGCAGAGCAGCCTCCTGGGAACACCCATGGGACAAAATTCAATTAAAATTCCCTTTGAACTCAAATCTTCACCAATTGAACCAAGGCCATCCAAGACCTATTCTCCCTCAAATCCAAAGCGAGCAAAGCCCACTCAACATGACTCAAAGACACACAGAGAAGCTAGATTAGGAATTTCATTTTATGAATTTGTTTTTAATTTTAATTTCATTTTATTTTCATTTTGTAAAAAGCCTATATAAAGGCATCACTCTCATTTTAGAAGGAGAGCTCGCTTAGGGAGGCTAGCTCCACTAGGGAGATTAGGAGTAGTAGTAGAGAGCTCTATCTTTTAATTTTCCTTTCTGTTTGAATTTTGGATTGAGATTGAAAGGAATTCTGTTTTCATTCTCCATCTGCAACATCTCTGCTTTCTGCATAATTCAAGAAATTAAGGATTTGAATCAAAACTCTCTTACTGCTTTCATCTTTCTTTCTTCTTCAATCTGCTTTCTACTTTGATCAATGAAGGAATTGAGATCTAGAATTGTTTTCTAGTCTCTTTGATTCCCTGAGATCTTCAATTTTATTTTGCAATTGAGTTGAGTTCTTGGCTGCTCTTCTGTTTTTACTGTTCCATTGGATTTCAATTTACTTTCAAGCAATTTAATTCTTCTGCACTTGTTCTTCATTTTACATTTCTGTTCATGATCCCAATTTACTTTCCTGCAAGTTAAGCTTTCTGCAAGAGTTTCTGAGTTTTCATCTATTGCTCGCTTTAATTTCCCGCACCCAACCCCCCTTTACTTTTCATGCAATTTAGTTTTCATGCAATTTATGTTTCAGCTATTTTACTTTCTTGTTATTTAAGTTTTATGCAATTTAACTTTCTATTGGCTACATTTCACATATTTCACTTCAATGTTAGCTTGACTAAACTAATCACCCACTAAAGTTGCTTGATCCATCAATCCCTGTGGGATTGACCTCACTCTAAGTGAGTTATTACTACTTGATGCGACCCGGTACACTTGCCGGTTGGATTTGTGTGTTGGAAATTCATTTTTCCATAAAAACACCATCAACTTCTATCGAAAGATCCTCATCAGTTCTTAGTTGAATTCTTGCAGATCTGTGATATTGTTAAGACCAATGGGGTTGATCCCGAGGTCTACAGACTTATGCTTTTCCCCTTTGCTGTAAGAGACAAAGCTAGAACATGGTTGGACTCACAAACTAGAGAAAGCCTGAAATCTTGGGACACGTTGGTCAATGCTTTCTTGACCAAATTCTTTCCACCTCAAAAGCTGAGCAAGCTTAGAGTAAATGTCCAAACCTTCAAACAGAAGGAAGGTGAATCCCTATATGAAGCTTGGAAAAGATACAAGCAATTAACCAAAAGGTGTCCTTCTAACATGCTTCCTGAATGGAGCATCATATGCATATTCTATGATAGTTTATCTGAATTGTCTAAGATGTCATTGGACCATTCTGCTGGTGGATCTCTTCATCTGAAAACACCTGCAGAAGCCCAAGAACACATTGAGATCGTTGCAAATAACCAGTTCATGTACACTTCTGAAAAAAATTTTGTGAATAATGAGATGACTCAGAAGAAGGGAATTCTTGAGATTGATACTCTGAATGCGATATTAGCTCAGAACAAAATATTGTCTCAGCAAGTCAATATGATTTCTCAGAATCTGATTGGATCGCAAGCAGCATTCGACAGTGCTAAAGAAGCCTCATCTGAAGGAGAAGCTTATGACACTGAGAATCTTGCAATGGAAGAGGTGAATTACATGGGAGAATCCTAGGAAAACACCTATAATCCTTCATGGAGGAATGATCCAAGTTTTTCATGGAAGGATCAACAGAAACCTCAACAAGGCTTCAACAACAATAATGGTGGAAGAAATAGGTTTGGCAATAGCAAAACGTTTTCCATCATCTTCTCGGTAACAGACAGAGAATTCTGAGCAGAGCCTCTTTTGGCTTAGCAAACATAGTCTCTAATCTATCTAGAATCACTCTCAGTTTCATGAATAAAACAAGGCCTTCCATCAAAAATTTGGCAACACAAGTGGGTCAGCTGAGTAAAAGAGTTACTGAAACTCCTCCTAGTACTCTCCCAAGCAATACAGAAGAGAATCCAAAGAGAGAGTGCAAGACCATTAATATAACCAAAATGGCCGAACTTGGAGAGAGTAACAAGATAGTGATTCCCAGTGAGGGAGACCTCAAGGGACGTCAACTGACCAATAAGGAGTTCCCTATTGAGGAACCAAGGAAATCTGAGGTTCACATAGAAGCCATAGAGATTCCACTGAGCTTACTCTTGTCATTCATGAGCTCTGATGAGTATTCTTCCTCTGAAGAGGATGAAGATATTGTTGAAGAGCAAGTTGCTCAATATCTAGGAACAATCATGAAGCTGAATGCCAAGTTATTTGGTAATGAGACTTGGGAGGATGAACCTCCACTGCTCATCAATGAACTGAATACATGGATTCAGTAAACATTGCCTCAAAAGAAACCGTATCCCGAAAAGTTCTTAATACCTTGCACCATAAGCACCATGACCTTTGAAAAGGCTCTTTGTGACCTGGGGTCAAGTATCAACCTCATGCCACTCTCTGTAATGGAGAAACTAGGGATCTTTGAGGTACAAGCTGCAAGAATCTCACTAGAAATGGCAGACAAATCAATGAAACAAGCTTATAGACTTGTAGAGGATGTCTTAGTGAAGGTTGAAGGCCTTTACGTCCCTGCTGACTTCATAATCCTAGACACTAGGAAGGATGAGGATGAATCCATCATCCTTGGAAGACCCTTCCTAGCCACAGCAAGGGCTGTGATTGATGTGGACAGGGGAGAGTTAGTCCTTCAATTGAATGAGGACTACCTTGTGTTTAAGACTCAAGGATCTTCTTTTGTAAACGTGGAGAAAAAGCATGAAAAGCTTCTCTCAATGCAGAGTCAAGTAGAGCCCGCACACTCAACTTCTAAGTTTGGTGTTGGGAGGCCACAACTATGCTCTGAGTATCTGTGAAGCTCTGTAAGAGCTTCCTATCAAGCCATTGACATTAAAGAAGCGCTTATTGGGAGGCAATCCAATTTTATTTATCTATATTAATTACTTTTTCATTTTATTTTCCATTGTTATTCTATGTCTTCTTTAGGTTGATGATCATGTGAAGTCACAGAAATAGCTGCAAAAATTAAAGCACAATCAAAAACAGCATAAAAAATAGCACACTATGGAGGACGAGCTTACTGGCGTTTAAACGCCAGTAGGGATAGCAAAATGGGTGTTTAACACCCAATCTGGCAGTATTCTGGGTGTTAAACACCAGAATTGGCAACCAGACTGGCGTTTAATGCCAGAAAAGGGTATCTGGTGTCTGGCTGGCTTTAAACGCTAGTAAAGGTAGCAGAATGGGTGTTTAACGCCTAGTATGGCAGCATTCTGAGCGTTAAACGCCAGAATTGCCAGCCAGACTAGCGTTTAACGCCAGAAATGTGTAGCAAACTGGAGTTTAACGCAAGAATTGGCATACAGAGGTCGTTCACACGCCAGAAAGGTGCAGGGATGAGATATCCTTGACACCTCAGGATCTGTGGACCCCACAGGATCCCTACCTGCCCCAACTTACTCTCTCCCTTCTTCACATCTTTCCATAACACTCTTGCCCAAACACCATTCACCTATTAAATCTTACCATCTTCCCCATAATCTCTTCACCATTCACATCCATCCACTATTTCCCAAAGTAAACTCCACCTACCTCACCATTCAAATTCAAAACTAATTCCCTCCCAAACCCACCCATTCTTACACGGATTCCCTCTTTCCCCTACACTATAAATACCACTCTTCACTCCTTCATTTTCACACATCACCAACACTTCCTACCCCTTGGCCGAACCCTTCACACACTCCATCTCCTCCAATTCTTCTTCTTCTCCTCCTCCTTTCTTTCTTCTTTTGCTCGAAGACGAGCAAACCTTTTATGTTTGGCGTGGAAAAAGTGTTGCTTTTTGTTTTTCCATAACTATTAATGGCACCTAAGATCGGAGAAATCTTTAGAAAGAGGAAAAAGAAGGCAATTGCTTCCACCTCTGAGTCATGGGAGATGGAGAGATTCATCTCAAAGGTCTATCAGGACCACTTCTATGAAGTTGTGGCCAAGAAAAAGGTGATCCCCGAGGTACCCTTCAAGCTCAAAAAGAGCGAATATCCGGAGATCCAATGAGAGATTCGAAGAAGAGGTTGGGAAGTTCTCACCAACCCCATCCAACAAGTCAGAATCTTAATGGTTCAAAAGTTCTATGCTAATGCATGGATCACTAAGAACCATGATCAAAGTGTGAACCCGAACCCAAAGAATTGGCTCATAGTGGTTCGGGGGAAATACTTGGATTTCAGTCCGAAAACCGTGAGGTTGGCATTCAACTTGCCAATGATGCAAGGAGATCTTTATCCTTTCATAAGAAGGGTCAAATTTGATCAAAAGTTGGACCAAGTCTTCATAGATATCTGTGTGGAAGGAGCCCAATGGAAGAGAGACTCCAAAGGTAAGCCGGTTCAACTGAGAAGGCTTAACCTCAAACTAATGGCTAGAGGATGGTTAGAGTTCATCCAATGCTCTATCATTTCTACTAGCAACTGGTCCGAAGTAACTGTGGATCGGAAGTCCCTCATCAAGAAAGGAGATTTGAGTTCCAACATGGAGCAACTAAGGATGGAGCACCAAGAGCACTCCATTATCCTCCATGAAATTAAACAGGACCAAAGAGCCATGAGGGAGGAGCAACAAAGGCAAGGAAAAGATATTGAGGAGCTCAAGCACTCCATAGGATCTTCAAGAGGAAGAACTAGCTGCCGTCACTAAGGTTGACCCGTTCTTTAATTTCCTTGTTCTTATCTTTATGTTTTTCAGTTTTTATGCTTTATATTTTATCTATGTTTGTGTCTTTATTACATGATAATTAGTGTTTAAAGTCTATGTCTTAAAGCTATGAATGTTCCATGAATCCTTCACCTTTCTTAAATAAAAAATGTTTCTATTTGCAAAAGAACAAGAAGTACATGGATTTCGAATTTTATCTTGAAATTAGTTTAATTATTTTGATGTGGTGGTAATACTTTTTGTTTTCTAAATGAATGCTTGAACAGTGCATATTTTTTATAGTGAAGTTTATGAATGTTAAAATTGTTGGCTCTTGAAAGAGTAATGAAAAAAGAGAAATGTTATTGATAATCTGAAAAATCATAAAATTGATTCTTGAAGCAAGAAAAAGCAGTGAAAAACATAAAGCTTGCAAAAAAAAAGGCGAAAAATAAAGAAAAAAAAAAGAAAAAGAGAAAGCAAGCAGAAAAACCCAGTAACCCTTTAAACTAAAAGGCAAGGGTGAAGAGGATCCAAGGCTTTGAGCATCAGTGGATAGGAGGGCCCAAAGGAATAAAATCCTGGCCTAAGCGGTTAAATTAAGTTGTCCCTAACCATGTGCTTGTGTCATGAAGGTCCAAATGAAAAGCTTGAGACTGAGTGGTTAAAGTTGTGATCCAAAGCAAAAAGAGTGTGCTTAAGAACTCTGGACACCTCTAACTGGGGACTCTAGCAAAGTAGAGTCACAATCTGAAAAGGTTCACCCAATTATGTGTCTGTGACATTTATGTATCCGGTGGTAATACTGGAAAACAAGATGCTTAGGGTCA
>NC_029773.3:33784807-33787626 GCF_000817695.3 Arachis duranensis | reverse complement strand
AACCTTGTCTGTGGTATTCTGAGTAGGATTCAATGATTGAATGACTGTGACGTGCTTCAAACCTGTAACCTACTGGGCGTTAGTGACAGACGCAAAAGAGTGATTCTATTCCGGTAGGGGAGGGAACCAAACCGGTGATTAGCCGCACTGTGACAGAGTGCATGAGCATTAGTTTTCACTGCGAGGATGGGAGGTAGCTGCTGACAACAGTGAAACCCTACACGAGCTTGCCATGGAAAGGAGTAAGAAGAATTGGATGAAGGCAGTAGGAAAGCAGAGAGACGGAAGGGAAGGCGTCTTCATACGCTTATCTGAAGTTCCTACCAATGAATTACATAAGTATCTCTATCTTTACCTTTGTGTTATTTTTGTTCATCACTATATCCATTTGAGTTTGCCTGACTAAGATTTACAAGATGACCATAGCTTGCTTCAATACTAACAATCTCCGTGGGATCGACCCTTACTCACGTAAGGTTTATTACTTGGACGACCCAGTGCACTTGCTGGTTAGTTGTGCGAAGTTGTGTAATGCCATGGTATTGAGCTACCAAGTTTTTGGAGCCATTACCGGGGATTATGAGAGTTGTGAAAAAGTAATGTTCACAATTTCGCGCACCAACCTCTAACTGGGGACTCTAGCAAAACTGAGTCACAATCTGAAAAGGTTCACCCAGTTATGTGTCTGTGGCATTTATGTATCCGGTGGTAATACAGGAAACAAGATGCTTAAGGTCACGGCCAAGACTCATAAGTAGCTGTGTTCAAGAATCAACATACTAAACTAGGAGAATCAATAACACTTTTGGAATTCTGAGTTCCTATGGATGCCAATCATTCTGAACTTCAAAGGATAGAGTGAGATGCCAAAACTGTTCAGAAGCAAAAAGCTACCAGTCCCACTCATCTAATTGGAACTAAGCTTCATTGATGTTTTGGAATTCATTGTATATTCTCTTCTCTTTTATCCTATTCTATTTTTGGTTGCTTGGGGATAAGCAACAATTTATGTTTGGTACTCTGATGAGCGGATAATTTATACGCTTTTTGACATTATTTTTAGGTAGTTTCTAGCATGCTTTAGTTACTTTTTAGTATATTTTTATTAGTTTTTATGCAAAAATCATATCTCTGGACTTTACTATGAGTTTTGTGTGTTTTTCTGTGATTTCAGGTATTTTCTGGCTGAAATTGTGGGACCTGAGCAAAAATCTAATTCAGAGGCAGAGAAAGGACTGTAGATGCTCTTGGATTCTGACCCTCCTGCACTCGAAGTGGATTTTTTGGAGCTACAGATACCCAGTTGGCTCGCTCTCAATTAGAAAGCTTGGGCTTTTCAGCAATGTATAATGGTCCATACTTTGCTCGAGATTTGATGGCCCAAACCAGCGTGCAAACACCCACCAGAGACCCTTTTCTGGCGTAAAATGCTGGAACTGGCACCAGAACTGGAGTTAAACGCCCAAACTGGCATCTAAGCTGGTGTTTAACTCCAAGGAAGCCCTATGCACGTGAAAGCTTCAAAGCTCAGCCCAAACACACACCAAGTGGGCCCCGGAAGTGGATTTCTGCACTATCTACTCATTCACTATAAACCCTAGTAACTAGTTTAGTATAAATAGCACTTTTGACTATTGTATTACGATCTTTTGGAATAGCTTTTGATCATTTGAGATCATTTTGCACATTTGGGAGGCTGGCCATTCGGCCATGCTTAGACCTTCTTCTCTTATGTATTTTCTACAGTAGAGTTTCTACACCTCATAGATTTAGGAGATGAGCTCTGCTATTCTTCATGAACTAATGCAAGTATTATTGTTTCTCTTTCAATTCACGCCTACTTCTTCTCCAAGATATACTCTCGTACTTAATTCAGTTAAGTCATAATGAAGGGGTGACCCGTGACAATCACCCACTATCTTCATTACTCGCTTAGCCAAGATCCGCGTGCCTGACAAACACAAGCGGTCTACATGATGTTCAATGTAGTCATTGGATGACATCCGGAGTATATTCTCTTGGGTCTCTAATCCGCAATTCGCATCGTCTCTCCTGACAACAGAGCATCTGATGAGCGGATAATTTATATGCTTTTTGGCAGTGTTTTTAGGTAGTTTTTAGTAAGTTCAAGCTACTTTTAGGGATGTTTTCATTAGTTTTTATGTTAAATTCACATTTCTGGACTTTACTATGAGTTTTTGTGTTTTTCTATGATTTTAGGTAATTTCTGGCTGAAATTGAGGGACTTGAGCAAAACTCTGAAAAAAAGGCTGACAAAAGGACTGCTGATGCTGTTGGAATCTGACCTCCCTGCACTCAAAATGGATTTTCTGGAGCTACAGAACTCCAATTGACGCGCTCTCAACGGCGTTGGAAAGTAGACATCTAGAGCTTTCCAGCACTATATAATAGTTGATACTTTATTCGGAAATTAACGACGTAACTTGGCGTTGAACGCCAAGTACATGCTGCTGTCTGGAGTTAAACGCCAGAAACACGTCATGATCAGGAGTTGAACGCCCAAAACACGTTATAACTTGGAGTTCAACTCCAAGAAAAGCCTCAGCTCATGGATAGATCAAGTTCAGCCTAAACATACACCAAGTGGGCCCCAAAAGTGGATTTATGCATCAATTACTTACTCATGTAAACCCTAGTAGCTAGTCTAGTATAAATAGGATAAGTTACTATTGTATTAGACATCTTTTGACAGTTTAATCTTTTGACTTTGTAGTCTTTGATCATTCGGTCTCTTGATCATTCAGGGGGGCTGGCCATTCGGCCATGCCTGAACCTTTCACTTATGTATTTTCAACAGT
>NC_029773.3:33781124-33784295 GCF_000817695.3 Arachis duranensis | reverse complement strand
AACAATCTCTGTGGGATCGACCCTTACTCACGTAAGGTATTACTTGGATGACCCAGTACACTTGCTGGTTAAGTTGAACGGAGTTATGATCACACCAGGGATTATTAAGATCCCAATTTATCACACCATGATCTCTTGGGGTATTTTTGATTTCATACAAATACAAAGAGACCAACTTTGAGGATCACAATTTCGTCAACCAACTTTTTGGCGCCGTTGCCTGGGATTGTTCGAGTATGGACAACTGACAGTTCATCTTGTTGCTCAGATTAGGTAATTTTCCTTTCAAAAAGTTTTCAAAAATCTTTCAAAAATATTTTTTTATTATTATTTTTATTTTTCTAAAGTATATTTTCGAAAAAAATAATAAAAATACAAAAAAATCATAAAATCATAAAAAACCAAAAATATTTTGTGTTTCTTGTTTGAGTCTTGAGTCAATTTTTAAGTTTGGTGTCAATTGCATGCTTTAAAAAATTTTTTCTTGCATTTATCGAAAATTCATGCATTCATAGTGTTCTTCATGATCTTCAAGATGTTCTTAGTAAGTCTTCTTGTTTGATCTTGATGTTTTCTTGTTTTGTGTTGTTTGTTGTTTTTCATATGCATTCTCTGTTTGTTAGAGTCCATGCATTAAAGATTTCTAAGTTTGGTGTCTTGCATGTTTTCTTTGCATCAAAAATTTTTCAAAAAAGTGTTCTTGGTGTTCATCTTGACATTCATAGTGTTCTTGCATGCATTTTGTGTTTGATCCAAAATTTTCATATTTTTGGTCATTTTTATGTTTTTCTCTCTCATCTTTAAAAATTCAAAAATCAAAAAAATATCTTTTCCTTATTTCCCTCCAAATTTTCGAAATTTTAGGTTGACTTGGTCAAAAATTAAAAAAAAATTAGTTGTTTCTTACAAGTCAAGTCAATATTTCAATTTTAAAAATCTTATCTTTTCAAAATCTTTTTTCAAAAATTATATCTTTTCATTTTTTTCCATTTTTCGAAAATTTCAAAAATCTTTTTCAAAATATTTTTCAAAATCTTTTCTTATCTTTATATCATGTTTTCAAAATTACACTAACAATTAATGTGATTGATTAAAAAATTTGAAGTTTCTTACTTTCTTGTTGAGAAAGGTTCAATCTTTAAGTTCTAGAATCTCATCTTGAAGTTTCTTGTTAGTGAAGTAAGTAATTTTAAAATATTTAAAAATTAAATCTTTTTATCTTTTATCTTATCTTTTTCAAAAATTTTATCTTTTTCAAAATTTGATTTCAAAATATCTTATCTAACCTCTTATCTTCTTATCTTTTCAAATTTGATTTTAATATCTTTTTCAACTAACTCTTTAACTTTTTGTTTGTTTCTTATCTTTTTCAAAACCACCTAACTACTTTTCCCTCTCTAATTTTCGAAAATATCTCATACCTTTTTCAAAAATTCTTTTTTGTGTTAAATTTTAATTTTAATCTTATCTTATCTCTAATTTTCGAAAATTACTAACACCTTTTTCAAAATTATTTTTGAAATTCTCTATCTCTTTTCCTATTCTATTAAATTAATTATCTACTAACACTTCTCTTCACCTCTCTTCATCTAAAAATCCGAACTCAATCTATCCCTTGTGTTTGGATTCTTCACTTTTTTCTTCTATCCCCTTCTTTTTCTACTAACATAAAGGAATCTCTATACAGTGACATAGAGGATTCCTCTTTCTTTTCTTGTTTTCTTCTCTTTCATATGAGCAGGAACAAGGATAAAGGAACTCTTGTTGAAATTGATCCAGAACCTGAAAGGACTCTGAAGAGAAAATTAAGAGAAGCTAAGTTACAACAATCTAAAGGTAACCTGTCAGAAATATTAGAACAAGAGAAGGAGATGGCAGCCGAAAATAATAATAATGCAAGGAGAATGCTTGGTGACTTCACAAAGCCAACGTCCAAGTTTGATGGAAGAAGCATCTCCATTCCTGCCATTGGAGCCAATAATTTTGAGCTGAAACCTCAGCTAGTTGCCTTAATGCAACAAAACTGCATGTTTTATGGACTTCCATCTGAAGATCCTTATCAGTTTTTAACTGAGTTCTTGCAGATCTATAAGACTATTAAGACTAATGGAATAGATCCTGAAGTCTACAGGCTCATGCTTTTCCCTTTTGCTGTAAGAGACTGTCCATCTGACATATTTTCAGAATGGACCATATTAGATATATTCTATTATGGTCTCTCTGAATTTTCGAAAATGTCATTGGACCATTCTGCAGGTGGATCTATTCACCTAAAGAAAACGCCTGAAGAGGCTCAAGAACTCATTGACATGGTTGCAAACAACTAATTCATGTACACTTATGAGAGGAATTCCGTGAATAATGGGATACCTCAGAAGAAAGGAGTTCTTGAAATTGATGCGCTGAATGCCATATTGGCTCAGAACAAAGTGTTGACTCAACAGGTCAACATGATCTCTCAAAATCTGAATGGATGGCAACATCCAACAGTACTAAAGAGGCAGCTTCTGAAGAAGCTTATGATCCTGAGAACCCTGCCATGGCAAGGGTTAATTACATGGGTGAACCTTATGGAAATACCTATAACTCATCATGGAGAAATCATCCAAATTTCTCATGGAAGGATCAACAAAAGCCTCAACAAGGCTTTAACAATGGTGGACGTAATAGGCTGAGCAATAGCAAGCCTTTTCCATCATCTTCTCAGCAACAGATAGAGAATTCTGAACAAAACACTTCTAATTTAGCCAAGTAGGCCAGCTGAGTAAGAAAGTCATTGAAACTCCTCCCAGTATTCTCCCAAGCAATATAGAAGAGAATCCAAAAGGAGAGTGCAAGGCCATTGATGTGATCAATGTGGCCGAATGCACAAGGGAGGAGGAGGACGAAAATCCTAGTGAGGAAGACCTCCTGGGATGTCTCTCAAGCAAGAAGGAGTTTCCTATTAAGGATCCAAAAGAATCTGAGGCTCATATAGAGACCATGGAGATTTCATTAAATCTCCTTCTGCCATTCATGAGCTCTGAAGACTATTCTTCCTTTGAAGAGGATGAAGATGTGACTGGAGAGCAAGTTGCTCAATATTTAAGAGCTATCATGAAGCTGAATGCCAAGTTGTTTGGTAATGAGACTTGGGAAAGTGAACCTCCCTTGCTCATTAATGGACTAGAT
>NC_029773.3:33778765-33780917 GCF_000817695.3 Arachis duranensis | reverse complement strand
TACAATTGGCAGACAAGTCATTGAGACAAGCTTATGGAATAGTAGAGGACGTTTTAGTAAAGGTTGAAGGCCTTTACATCCCCGCTGATTTCATAATCTTAGACACTAGGAAGAAAGAGGATGAATGCATCATCCTTGGAAGACCTTTCCTAGCCACAGCAGAAGCTGTGATAGATGTCAACAGAGGTGAATTAGTCCTTCAAATGAATGGGGACTACCTTGTGTTTAAGGCACATGGCCATCCCTCTGTGACAAAAGAGAGTAAGCATGAAGGGCTTCTCTCAGTTCAGAGTTGAGGAAAAGCTGGCGCTGAACGCCAGTAACAAGCATGAAACTGGCGTTCAACGCCAGAAACATGCTTTACATGGGCGTTGAACGCCCAGAATGTGCACCACACGGCGTTTAAATGCCATAATGGTGTGGAAAGGCATTTTACATGCCTATTTGGTGCAGGGATGGAATTCCTTGACACCTCAGGATCTGTGGATCCCACAGGATCACCTCAGGATCTGTGGACCCCACAGGATCCCCACCTACTATATTCCCACCGTACCTCCTAATCCTATTTTGTGATGAGTATTCCCCATGTCACACTTCCCAACATTCTTCACCAATCACCTCAATCCCTCTTCCCAATCACCCCCTTCACCACTCATATCCATCCACTCTTCCCCATAAACCCCACCTACCTTCAAAAATTTAAAACCATTTTCCCACCCATTCCCACCCTAAATGGCCGAACATACACTCCCCCTCTCCCTATATATACCCTTCTGATGAGCGGATATTTATACGCTTTTTGGGGGTAATTTCATGTAGATTTTAGCATGTTTTAATTAGTTTTTAGTAGAATATTATTAGTTTTTAGGCAAAAATCATATTTCTGGACTTTACTATGAGTTTGTGTGTTTTTCTGTGATTTCAGGTATTTTCTGGCTGAAATTGAGGGAGCTGAGCAAAAATCTGAGTTAGGCTGAAAAAGGACTGCTGATGCTGCTGGATTCTGACCTCCCTGCACTCGAAATGGATTTTCTGGAGCTACAAGAGTCCAATTGGCGCGCTCTCAACGGCGTTGGAAAGTAGACATCTAGGGCTTTCCAGTAATATATAATAGTCCATACTTTGCGCGAAGATAGACGACGTAAATTGGCGTTCAACGCCAGTATCATGCTGCTGTCTGGCGCCCAGCGCCAGAAACAGGTTACAAGCTGGAGTTCAACGCCAGAAACAGGTTACAACCTGGCGTTGAACTCCCAAAACAGCCCCAGGCATGTGAGAAGCTTAAGTCTCAGCCCCAGCACACACCAAGTGGGCCCCAGAAGTGGATTTCTGCACTAACTATCATAGTTTACTCATTTTTTGTAAACCTAGGTTACTAGTTTACTATTTAAACAGCTTTTAGAGATTTACTTTGCACCTCATGACATTTTCAGATCTGAATTTTATACACTTTGACGGTATGAGTCTCTAAACTCCATTGTTGGGGGTGAGGAGCTCTGCAGCGTCTCAATGAATTAATGCAATTGTTTCTATTTCATTCAAACGTGTGTGTGTTCCTATCTAAGATGTTCATTCGCGCTTAATTGTGAAGGAGGTGATGATCCATGACACTCATCACCTTCCTCAATCCATGAACGCGTGCCTGACAACCACCTCCGTTCTACATCAGATTGAATGAGCTTCTCTTAGATTCTTTAATCAGAATCTTCGTGGTATAAGCTAGATTGATGGCGGCATTCATGAGAATCCGGAAAGTCTAAACCTTGTCCGTGGTATTCCGAGTAGGATTCCGGGATTGAATACGGTGACACCCTACATACAGCTTGCCATGGAGGAAACTTTGCACTTTTCCATGGATGGAATATTACATTACAGGAATAAATCAGACAAAGCATCTCCAAAACTCCAACATATTCTCCATTACTACATAACAAGTATTTATTTTATGCCCTTTTCCCTTTCTTCACTGAACTTGAAAAACACTGTTGTTGGTATCCTGACTAAGAATAATAAGATAGACATAGCTTGCTTCAAACCAACAATCTCCGTGGGATTCGACCCTTACTCACATAAGGTATTACTTGGACGACCTAGTGCACTTGCTGGTTAGTTGTGCGGATTGCAAAAAGTGTTATTGCAATTTCGTGCACCA
>NC_029773.3:33777397-33778640 GCF_000817695.3 Arachis duranensis | reverse complement strand
CCATATTTTCTTCTTCTTCTTCTTCTCTTCTTTCTTCTCTTGCTCGAGGACGAGCAATATTTTAAGTTTGGTGTGGTCAAAGCACAATCTTTTTTGTTTTCCACTACCATCAATGGCACCTAAGACCGGAGAATCCTCTAGAAAAGGAAAAGGGAAGACAAAAGCTTCCACCTCCGAGTCATGGGAGATAGAAAGATTCATCTTCAAGAGCCATCAAGACCACTTCTATGATGTTATGGCAAAGAAGAAGGTGATCCCTGAGGTCCCTTTCAAGCTCAAGAAAAATGAGTATCCGGAGATCCGACATGAGATCCGAAGAAGAGGTTGGGAAGTCTTAACCAACCCCATGCAACAAGTCAGAATCTTAATGGTTCAAGAGTTCTATGCCAATGCATGGATCACTAGGAACCATGCTCAAAGTGTGACCCGAATCCAAAGAATTATCTCACAATGGTTCGGGGGAAATACTTAGATTTTAGTCCGGAGAATGTGAGGTTGGCATTCCACTTGCCCATGATGCAAGGTGATGAACGCCCCTACACTAGAAGGGTCAACTTTAATCAAAGGTTGGACCAAGTCCTTACGGACATATGTGTGGAAGGAGCTCAATGAAAAAGAGACTCATATGTGTGGAAGGAGCTCAATGGAAGAGAGACTCCAAAGGCAAGCCAGTTCAACTAAGAAGACTGGACCTCAAGCCTGTAGCTAGAGGATGGCTGGAGTTTATCCAAAGATCCATCATCCCTACAAGCAACCGATCTGAAGTTACTGTGGATCAGGCAATCATGATTCATAGCATCATGATTGGAGAGGAAGTAGAAGTTCATGAGGTCATCTCCAATGAAATCTACAAAATAGCCGACAAGCCCTCCACCATGGCAAGGCTAGCTTTTCCTCACTTTATTTGCCATCTATGTTACTCAACTGGAGTTATCATAGAAGGAGACATCACCATTGAAGAGGATAAGCCCATCACCAAGAAGAGGATGGAGCAAGCAAGAGAGACCCTCCACGGATCTCAAGAGATGCATGAGGAAGCTCACCATCAAGAAATCCCTGAGATGCCTCAAGGGATGCACTTTCCTCCCAACAACTATTGGGAACAACTCAACACTTCCTTAGAAGACTTGAGCCAAAACGTGGAACAACTAAGGGTGGAACACCATGAACACGCCCTCACTCTCCAAGAAATAAGAGAAGATCAAAGAGCAATGAGGGAGGAGCAACAAAGGCAAGGAAGGGA
>NC_029773.3:33762011-33777270 GCF_000817695.3 Arachis duranensis | reverse complement strand
ATATTTTTGATATTGAATTTTATGAATGTTAAAATTGTTGGCTCTTGAAAGAATGATGAACAAGAGAAATGTTATTGATGATCTAAAAAATCATGAAATTGATTCTTGAAGCAAGAAAAAGCAGTGAAAAGTAAAAAGCTTGTGAAAAAAAAGAAAGAAAATGGCGAAATATATATATATATATAGAAAGAAAAAGAAAAAGCAAGCAGAAAAAGCCAATAGCCCTTAAAATCAAAAGGCAAGGGTAAAAAGGATCCAAGGCTTTGAGCATCAATGGATAGGAGGGCCCAAGGAAATAAAATCCAGGCCTAAGCGGCTAAATCAAGCTGTCCCTAACCATGTGCTTGTGTCATGAAGGTTCAAGTGAAAAGCATGAGACCAAGTGGTTAAAGTCGTGATCCAAAGCAAAAGAGTGTGCTTAAGAGCTCTGGACACCTCTAACTGGGGACTCTAGCAAAGCTGAGTCACAATCTGAAAAGGTTCACCCAGTCATGTGTCTGTGGCATTTATGTATCCGGTGGTAATACTGGAAAACAAAATGCTTAGGGCCACGGCCAAGACTCATAAGTAGCTGTGTTCAAGAATCAACATGCTTAACTAGGAAAGTCAATAACACTATCCGAAATTCTAAGTTCCTAGAGAAGCCAATCATTCTAAACTCCAAAGGAAAAAGTGAGATGCCAAAACTGATCAGAAGCAAAAAGCTACAAGTCCCGCTCATCTAATTATAATTAATATTCATTGATATTCTGAAATTTATAGTATATTCTTTTCTTTTTATCTTATTTGATTTTCAGTTGCTTGGGGACAAGCAACAATTTAAGTTTGGTGTTGTGATGAGCGGATAATTTATACGCTTTTTGGCATTGTTTTTAGGTAGTTTTTAGTAAGTTCAAGCTACTTTTAGGGATGTTTTCATTAGTTTTTATGTTAAATTCACATTTCTGGATTTTACTATGAGTTTTTTTGTTTTTCTGTGATTTCAGGTAATTTCTGGCTGAAATTGAGGGGCTTGAGCAAAACTCTGAAAAAAAGGCTGACAAAAGGACTGCTGATGCTGTTGGAATCTAACCTCCCTGCACTCGAAATGGATATTCTGGAGCTACAGAAGTCCAATTGACGCGCTCTCAACGGCGTTGGAAAATAGACATCCAGAGCTTTCCAGAAATATATAATAGTTCATACTTTATTTGGAAATTGATGACGTAACTTGGCGTTGAATGCCAAGTACATGCTGCTGTCTGGAGTTAAACGCCAGAAACACATCATGATCCGGAGTTGAACGCCCAAAACACGTTATAACTTGGAGTTCAACTCCAAGAAAAGCCTCCGCTCGTGGATAGATCAAGCTCAGCCCAAACATACACCAAGTGGGCCCCGAAAGTGGATTTATGCATCAAATACTTACTCATGTAAACCCTAGTAGCTAGTCTAGTATAAATAGGATAAGTTACTATTGTATTAGACATCTTTTGACAGTTTAATCTTTTGACTTTGTAGTCTTTGATCATTCGGTCTCTTGATCTGACTGACAACCACCTCCGTTCTACTCTAGGCCGGGCGCATATCTCTTAGATTCCCCAACAGAATCTTCGTGGTATAAGCTCGATAGATGGCGGCATTCATGAGGATCCGAAAAGTCTAAACCTTGTCTATGGTATTCCGAGTAGGATTCTGGGATTGAATGACTGTGACGAGCTTCAAACTCCTGAAGGCTGGGCGTGATGACAAACGCAAAAGAATCAAGGGATTCTATTCCAACCTAATTAAGAACCGACAGATGATTAGCCGTGCTGTGACAGAGCATAGGACCATTTTCACTGAGAGGATGGGATGTAGCCATTGACAATGGTGATGCCCTACATACAGCTTGCCATGGAAAGGAGTAAGAAGGATTGGATGAATGTAATAAGAAAGTAGAGATTCAAGAGGAGCACAGAATCTCCATACGCCTATCTGAAATTCCCACTATTGATTTACATAAGTATTTCTATCCATTTTATTTTCTATTTATTATTAATTTTTGAACTCATCATAAACCAATTTAATCTGCCTAACTGAGATTTACAAGGTGACCATAGTTTGCTTCATACCAACAATCTCTGTGGGATCGACCCTTACTCACGTAAGGTATTACTTGGATGACCCAGTACACTTGCTGGTTAAGTTGAACGGAGTTATGATTACACCAGGGATTATTAAGATCCCAATTTATCATACCATGATCTCTTGGGGTATTTTTGATTTCATACAAATACAAAGAGACCAACTTTGAGGATCACAATTTCGTCAACCAGCATCCGAATCTGAGATTAGAGCCTTCGTGGTATAGGCTAGAAACAATTTCCAGCATTCCTGATATCCGAAAAGTCTAAACCTTGTCTATGGTATTCTGAGTAGGGTCCAGGACAGGATAAATGTGATGAGCTTCAAACTCGCGACTGTTTGGCGCAGTGACAGTGTGCAAAATGATCAAGGGATCCTATTCCGACACAAGTGAGAACAGACAGATGATTAGCCATGCGGTAGCTGTGCCTGGTATTTTTCATCCGAGACGAGAAATCTGACAGTTGATTAACCGTACAGAAACCGTATCTAGACTATTTTCACTGAGAGGACCATACAGCTTGCCATGGAAGGGAGGATGCATGAGTGGATCAAGACAATAGGAAAGTAGAGGTTTAGAAGCAACAAAGCATCTCCAAACACTTATCTGAAATTCCCACCAACGAATTACATAAGTATCTCTATGTTATTTTCTGTTTTATTTATCTTTTAATTATCAAATCCTCAAAACCATTTGAATCCGCCTGACTTAGATTTACAAGATGACCATAGCTTACTTCAAGCCGTCAATCTCCGTGGGATCGACCCTTATTCACGTAAGGTATTACTTGGACGACCCAGTGCACTTGCTCGTTAGTTGTACGGAGTTGTGAAAAGTGTGATCACAATTTCGTGCACCATCTATGAAGTTTCTGATGAAGAACAATAGCTGTAATCCCAAGAACCTCCGGTGGCACGGCAATCAGAACAAGAAACTCTAATCTTCTCATCATTTGATAGGTATGTTACTTGCTTTTCTTTAATACCATTTTTGTTTAATATCATTTTGGTTCACTGTATGTTTGGATTTAGGTTCACTATTTGTTTAGATTTCGGTTCATTATAATGATTAAATATCATTTTTGTTTAATATATTTGTTAAATATCTATCATTTGCAGTGCTGCTCAACCTAGGGAAAGGGAAGATGAAAGGTCTTCCTTTAACCTTGGGATAAGTCCACTAGCATCTCAACCAAGTCAGCCCTCTCAACCGACTGTTTCACAGCTTGAAATTCTGGAAAAGGCGGTGGTAGATGCTGGAGTGATAGCAGCATTAAAGTTTGCTAAAGCAACAACTTCAGAACCAACTTTACCAGCTGCTCAATTTTACGAAACCCTGGAGAAAAAGACAAAAATCACGAACGAGTTGATTGAAAAGTTTTATCATTGGATGACACATGTGAAACAGAAAAAAGGTGGTAGCAATGAAAATGATGCAATATTTGTCTTGAAACATGAGGCACTTTATGAGGGATTAAGAGAATATTCATGTCTCTAATGCCCAAAGAACAAGTGCATGCCACGGTAAATCCTTTGCCAGTTGTGTTAACATTAATGATTTTTCTAAACACTCTTATATAGTATATCTCATAAATTTTCATCCTGTAGATGGTTTGTATACACAGCATGATTCTCAATGAAATCAAAATTTGGCGGTATCAAGAACAAATATACATTGTGCCGCTGGATATTGTGGTAAGCTAAATTTCTTATTCACTTGCTAAATTTCTTTTTGTTGAGTTCTTTTGCATGAAGAAAACTTTTCTTATAATGATTGAATGTTTTTCAAGTATTAGTCAGCACATGAATTGTGTTCAGTTCGGTGCATGAATTGTGTTCAGTTCAGTGGAAATGCGATTGAACTGATATTCTTTTTGCAGAATTTTATGTTGGGAAGACATGGCAAGTCCTACGTTGATAAAAGTACAAACAAGGCCTACTGGTTCAATATTGAATAGTATGCCAACCACCGCCAGTTTCTTGATAAAAGAAAACTTGCATCGCATCCATTTGTAAGTTATAATTTCTAAATATTCTTCGATAATTCTCTTGTTTGCTATTGTTTTGACTAAACTATTTTATTATTTTCCCAAACTTCAGCTATTTGTGCCGATTCGCAATGGATCGTGGTAGGCAAAATTATGATTTACACTTTTTATAACTCGAACAATAATTAGCAATGGCTCCAAAAACTTGGTGCACACTACTATGGTTCACTCACATTCTTCACAACTTCTCACAACTAACCAGCAAGTGCACTGGGTCATCCAAGTAATAAACCTAAACGTGAGTAAGGGTCGATCCCACAGATATTGTTGGTATGAAGCAAGCTATGGTCATCTTGTAAATCTCAGTCAGGCAAATTATAATGGTTATAAAGGATTTCGAAAATAATAATAATTAAAGCATAAAATAAAGATAGAGATACTTATGTAAATCATTGGTGGGAATTTCAGATAAGTGTATGGAGATGCTTTGTCCCTATTGAATTTTTGCTTTCCTACTGCCTTCCTTCAATCTTTCATACTCCTTTCCATGGCAAGCTGTATGTAAAGCATCACCGTTGTCAATGGCTACTTCCCATCCTCTCAGTGAAAATAGTCCAAATGCTCTGTCACAGCACGGCTAATCATTTATCGGTTCTCAATCATGTCGGAATAGAATCCATTGATTCTTTTGCGTCTGTCACTACGCCCAACAATCACGAGTTTGAAGCTTGTCACAGTCATTCAATCCTTGAATCCTACTCGGAATATCACAGACAAGGTATAGACCTTCTGGATTCTCAAGAGTGGCTGCCAAAGGGTTCTAGCTTATACCACGAAGATTCTGATCAAGGAATCCAAGAGATACACGCTCGGTCTAATATAGAACGGAAGTGGTTGTCAAGCACGCGTTCATAAGGATAGATGATGATGAGTGTCACAGATCATCACATCCATCAGTTTGAAGTGCAACGAATATCTTAGAATAAGAATAAGCATGAATTGAATAGAGAACAGTAGTACTTTGCATTAAAACTCGAGGTACAGCAGAGCTCCACACCTTAATCTATGGTGTATAGAAACTCCACCATTGAAAATACATAAGTGATGGTCCAGGCATGGCCGAGAGGCCAGCCCCCAAAACGTGATCAATAGTCTCCTACGATGAACAATAGATTAAAACTGAGACTAAAGATTCTAAATACAATAGTAAAAAGTTCTATTTATACTAAACTAGCTACTAGGGTTTACAGAAATAAGTAATTGATGCAGAAATCCACTTCAGGGGCACACTTGGTATGTGCTTGGGCTGAGCTTGAGCTTTATACGTGTAGAGGCTTCCCTTGGAGTTAAACACCAAGTTGTAACGTATTTTTGGCGTTTAACTCTGGTTTGTGACGTGTTTCTTGTGTTTTACTCCAGAATACAGCATGGAATTGGCGTTGAACGCCAGTTTGCATCGTCTAACTTTCCAACGCCATTGAGAGCACGCCATTTGGAGTTTCGTAGCTCCAAAAAATCCATTTCGAGTGCAGGGAGGTTAGATTCCAATAGCATCAGTAGTCCTTTGTCAGCCTCCTATCAGATTTTTGCTCAGTTCCCTCAATTTCAGCCAGAAATTACCTGAAATTATAGAAAAATACACAAACTCATAGTAAAGTCCAGAAATATGAATTTTTCATAAAAACTAATAAAAACATCCCTAAAATTAGCTATATCCTACTAAAAACTACCTAAAAATAATGCCAAAAAGCGTATAAATTATCCGCTCATCACAACACCAAACTTAAATTATTGCTTGTCCCCAAGCAACTGAAAATCAAATAGGATAAAAATAGGAGAATAAACTATAAATCTCAGAATATCAATGAATATTAGTTCTAATTAAATGAGCGGGACTTGTAGCTTTTTGCTTCTGAACAGTTTTGGCATCTCACTTTATCGTTTGAAGTTTAGAATGATTGGCATCTCTAGGAACTTAGAATTTCAGATAGTATTATTGATTCTCCTAGTTAAGTTTGTTGGTTATTGAACACAACTACTTTTATGAGTCTTGGCCGTGGCCATAAGCACTTTGTTTTCCAGTATTACCACCGGATACATAAATGCCACAGACACATGACTGGGTGAACCTTTTCAGATTGTGACTCAGCTTTGCTAAAGTTCCCAATTAGAGGTGTCCAGAGCTCTTAAGCACACTCTTTTGCTTTGGATCACGACTTTAACCACTCAGTCTCAAGCTTTTCACTTGGACATACATGCCACAAGCACATGGTTAGGGACAACTTAATTTAGCCACTTAGGCCTGGATTTTATTTCCTTGGGCCCTCCTATCCATTGATGCTCAAAGCCTTAGATCCTTTTTACCCTTGCCTTTTGGTTTTAAGGGCTATTGGCTTTTTTTGCTTTTCTTTTTCTTTCTTTTTCTTCTTTTTTTTCGCAAGCTTTTGCTATTCACTACTTTTTCTTGCTTCAAGAATCAATTTCATGATTTTTCAGATTATCAATAACATTTCTCTTTGCTCATTATTCTTTCAAGAGCCAACAATTTTAACATTCATAAACAAAAAGATCAAAAATATGCACTGTTCAAGCATTCATTCAGAAAACAAAAAGTATTGTCACCACATCAATATAATTAAACTAATTTCAAGGATGAATTCGAAACTCATGTACTTCTTGTTCTTTTGTATTAAAAGCATTTTTCATTTAAGAAAGGTGAAGGATTCATGGAATTATTCATAGCCTTAAGACAGAGACACTAGATACTAATGATGATGTAATAAAGACACAAACATAGACAAACATATAGCATAAAACCGAAAACAGCAAATAAATAGACAAGGAGATTAAGGAATGAGTCCACCTTAGTGTGGGTGGCATCTCCCTCTTGAAGAACCAATGGTGTTCTTGAGCTCCTCTATGTCTCTTCCTTGCCTTTGTTGCTTCATCCCTAGTGATTTTGGTGCTCCTATCCTTAGTTTCTCCCAATAGTTGTGTAGAGGAAAATGTATCCCCTGAGGTATCTCAGGGATTTCTTAGTGAGGGAATTCCTCATGCTCTTGTTGAGGTCCATGAGTGGGCTCTCTTGATGTGCAGTCAAATGCTCTACTACTGAGCTATGGACCCTTGAGATGAATCTCTCCATCTCCCATGACTCAGAGGTGGAAGCTTTTGTCTTCCCTTTCCTCTTTCTAGAGGTTTCTCCAGCCTTAGGTGCCATCAATGGTTATGGAAAAACAAAAAAAGCTATGCTTTTACCACACCAAACATAGAATGTTGCTCGCCCTCGAGCAAAGAAAGAAAGAATAGAAGAAGAAGAAGAAAATATGGAGGAGAGGAATAGAGTTGTGTATTCGGCCAAGGGGGAGAAGAGAGGGTTGTGATGTGTGAAAATGAAGAAGAATAGAGGGGTTTATATAGTGGAGGGAGAGGGTAGTAGGTTCGTTCATGAGGGTAAGTTTGGGTGGGAAAAGGGATTTTGAATTTGAAGGTAGGTGGGGTTTATGGGGAAGAGTGTTATTGGATTGTATGAAGAAGAGAGAAGGTAGGTTGAGGTAGGTGGGGATCCTGTGGGGTCCACAGATCCTGAGGTGATCCTGTGGGATCTACAAATCCTAAGGTGTCAAGGATTTAACATCCCTGCACTAATTAGGTGTGTAAAACGCCATCTCTATAAAATCCTGGCATTTAACGCTAGACTGCAACATGTTTCTGGCGTTAAACGCCACTACCATGCTTGTTTTGGGCGTTCAACGCCACTCTACAGCATGTTTCTGGCGTTGAACGCCACTTCCATGCTTGTTTCTGGCGTTCAACGCCAGCTTCATGCTCTATTTTGGCGTTGAACGCCAGCCAGATGCTCCTTACTGGCGTTTAAATGCCAGTAAGCTCTTCCTCTAGGGTGTGCTTTTTCTTCTGCTATTTTTTATTCTGTTTTTAATTTTAGTAATTGTTTTGTGACTCCACATGATCATGAACCTAATAAAACATAAAAGAATAATAAAAATAATGATAAATAAAAATTTGGTTGCCTCCCAATAAGCGCTTCTTTACTGTCAATAGCTTGACAGTGAGCTCTCATGGAGCTCACAGATGTTCAGAGCATGGTTGGGACCTCCCAACACCAAACTTAGAGTTTGAATGTGGGGGTTCAACACCAAACTTAGAGTTTGGTTGTGGCCTCCCAACACCAAACTTAGAGTTTGATTGTGGGGGCTTTGTTTGACTCTGTATTGAGAGAAGTTTTTCATGCTTCCTCTCCATGTTTGTCGAGGAAGATCCTTGAGCTTTAAATACAAGGTAGTCCCCATTCAATTGAAGGACTAGCTCTCCTCTATCAACATCAAACACAGCTCCTGCTGTGGCTAGGAAAGGTCTTCCAAGGATGATGCATTCATCCTCCTCCTTCCTAGTGTCTAAGATTATGAAATCAGCAGGGATATAAAGGCCTTTAACCTTTACTAACACGTCCTCTACTAATCCATAAGCTTGTCTTATTGACTTGTCTGCCATCTCTAATGAGAAAGTAGCAGCTTGTACCTCAAAGACTCTCAGTTTCTCCATTACAGAGAGTGGTATAAGATTTATACCTGACCCCAGGTCACACAGAGCCTTCTCAAAGGTCATGGTGCCTATGGTACAGGGTATTAAGAATTTACCAGGATCTTATTTCTTTTGAGGTAAAATTTTCTGAACCCATGTATCTAGTTCACTAATGAGCAAGGGAGGTGCATCTTCCCAAGTCTCATTACCAAATAACTTGGCATTCAGCTTCATGATGGCTCCTAGATATTGAGCAACTTGATCTCCAGTTACATCTTCATCCTCTTCAGAGGAAGAATAGTTCTTAGAGCTCATGAATGGCAGAAGGAGGTGCAATGGAATCTCTAGGTCTCTAGATGAGCCTCAGATTCCTTTTAGTCCTCAATAGGGAACTCCTTCTTATCTAGGAGATGTCCCATAAGGTCTTCCTCATTGGGATTCACGTCCTCCCATTCCTCTCTAGGTTCGGCCATTTTGATTATATCAATGGCCTTGCACTCTTTTTGGATTCTCTTCAGTATTTCTTGGGAGGGCACTAGGAGGAGTTTCAATGACTTTCTTACTCAGCTGGCCCACTTGTGCCTCCAAATTTCTAATGTTGGACCATATTTCACTCATGAAACTTAAAGTGGCCTTAGACAGATCAGAGACTATGTTTGCTAAGCTAGAGGGACTCTGCTCAGAATTCTCTGTCTGTTGTTGAGAAGATGATGGAAAAGGTCTGTTATTGCTGAGCCTGTTTCTTCCACCATTATTAAAGCCTTATTGGGGCTTTTGTTGATCCTTCCATGAGAAATTTGGCTGATTTCTCCATGATGAATTATAGGTGTTTCCATAAGGTTCACCCATGTAATTCACCTCTGCCATTGCAGGGTTCTCAAGATCATAAGCTTCTTCTTCAGAAGATGCCCCTTTAGTATTATTGGATGCATTTTGCCATCCATTCAGACTCTGAGAAATCATGTTGACTTGCTGAGTCAACATTTTGTTCTGAGCCAATATGGCATTCAGAGCATCAATTTCAAGAACTCCCTTCCTCTGAGGCATCCCATTACTCACAGAATTCCTCTCAGAAGTGTACATAAATTGGTTATTTGCAACCATGTCAATAAGTTCTTGGGCTTCTGCAGGCATTTTCTTTAGGTGAATGGATCCACCTGTAGAATGGTCCAGTGACATCTTAGAAAACTCAAATAGACCATAATAGAATATATCCAGAATGGTCCACTCTGAAAGCATGTCAGAAGGACACCTTTTGGTCATCTGCTTGTATCTTTCCCAAGCTTCATAGAGGGATTCACCATCTTATCCATGAAGGAAAGAACTTATCCATGAGGAGGAAAGAACTTATCCATGAAGGTCGTGACCAGCTTATCCCAATAGTCCAGGCTATCTTTAGGTTGTGAGTCCAACCATGTTCTAGCTCTGTCTCTTACAGCAAAAGGGAAAAGCATGAGCATGTAGACTTCAGGATCTACTCCATTAGTCTTAACAGTCTCACAGATCTGTAAGAACTCAGTTAAAAGCTGATAGGGATCTTCTGATGGAAGTCCAAGAAACTTGTAGTTCTGTTGCATTAGAGCAACTAGTTGAGGTTTTTAGCTTAAAATTGTTTGCTCTAATGGCAGGGATTGAGATGCTTCTTCCATCAAATTTGGAAGTAGGTGTAGTATAGTCACCAAGCATCCTCCTTGCGCCTCCACCATTTTTATTGGGTTTGGACATGTCTCTCTCTTTTTCGAGATTCTCTACAAGGTTTTCTCTGGATTGTTGTGCTTTAACTTCTCTTAGCTTCTTCTTCAGAGTCCTTTCAGGTTCCGAATCATTTTCAACAAGAATGTTCTTGTCTATGCTCCTGCTCATATGAAAAAGAAGATAACAGAAAAGGAAGAGGAATCCTCTATGTCACAATATAGAGATTCCTTTATGTTAGTAAAAGAAGAAAAGAATAGAAGAAGGAGAAGAAAAATTCGAACACAGAAGAGAAGAGAGGGTTCGAATTTTTGAGATGAAGAGAAGTGTTAGTAATTAAATAAATAAATAGAAGAAGATGAGATAGAGAGAAATTCGAAAATTAATTTTGAAAAAGGGTTAGTGATTTTCGAAAATTAAGAGAAGAAATAAAATTAAAATTAAAAATTGAAACAATTAATTAATTAAGAAAATTTTTGAAAAAGAGGGAAGTGATTTTCAAAAATTAGAAAAAGAAAAGTAGTTAGGTGGTTTTGAAAAAGATAAGAAATAAACAAAAGTCAATTAGTTAGTTGAGAAAGATTTGAAAATCAATTTTGAAAAGATAAGAAGTTAGGAAAGATATTTTGAAATCAAATTTTTGAAAAATATATTATTTGAAAAGATATGATTAAAAAGATATAGTTGAAAAAGATTTGATTTTTAAAATTACAATTGATTACTTGACTAACAAGAAACTAAAAGATATGATGCTAGAATTTAAAGATTGAACCTTTCTTAACAAGAAAGTAACAAACTTCAAATTTTTGAATCAATCACATTAATTGTTAGTAAAGTTTTCAAAAATTATGAAATAAAACTAAGAAAAAGATTTTGAAAATATTTTTAAATTTTCGAAAGTCATAAAAGAAAAATGAAAAGGATTTGATTTTTGAAAAAATTTTGAAAAAGATAAGATTTTTAAAATTGAAATCTTGACTTGACTAACAAGAAATAACTTGTTTTTAAAAATTTTTGACTAAGTCAACCCAAAGATTTCGAAATTTATGAGAGAAATAAGGAAAAGATATTTTTTTGATTTTTGAATTTTTAATGATGAGAGAGAAAAACAACAAAAATGACTCACAATATGAAAATTATGAATCAAAACACATGATGCATGCAAGAACACTATGAATGTCAAGATGAACACCAAGAACAATTTGAAGATCAAGATGAACATCAAGAACTTATTTTTGAAAAATTTTCATGCTTAGACAACAAACCTAGAAATTTTTCATGCTTAGACACTATGAATACAAAAATGCACATGAAAAACAACAAAAGACACAAAACAAGAAAATATAAAGATTAAACAAGAAGACTTATCAAGAACAACTTGAAGATCATAAAGAACACATGCATGAATTTTTGAAAAATGCATAAATTTTTTAAAAACATGCAATTGACACCAAACTTAAAAATTGACTCTAGACTCAAACAAGAAACACAAAATATTTTTGGTTTTTATGATTTTAATATTTTTATTTAGATTTTTCGAAAATAATCTTTAGAAAAACGAAAAAGAGAAAAAAAAAATTTTGAAAGATTTCTGAAAAATTTTTGAAAAGAAAATTACCTAATCTGAGCAACAAGATGAACCGTCAGTTGTCCAAACTCAAACAATCCCCGGCAACGGCGCCAAAAACTTGGTAGGAAAAATTGTGATTTACACTTTTTATAACTCAAAAAATTCTTAGTAATGGCTCTAAAAACTTGGTGCACACTACTATGGTTCACTCACATTCTTCACAACTTTGCACAACTAACCAACAAGTGCACTGGGTCGTCCAAGTAATAAACCTTACGTGAGTAAGGGTCGATCCGACGGAGATTGTTGGTATGAAGCAAGCAATGGTCATCATGTAAATCTCAGTCAGGCAGATTATAATGGTTATAAAGGTTTTCGAAAATAATAATAATTAAAGCATAAAATAAAGATAGAGATACTTAAGTAAATGATTGGTGGGAATTTCATAGAAGTGTATGGAGATGCTTTGTCCTTGTTGAATATCTGCTTTCCTACTGCCTTCCTTCAATCCTTCATACTCCTTTCCATGGCAAGCTGTATGTAGGGCGTCACCGTTGTCAATGGCTACTTCCCATCCTCTCAGTGAAAATGGTCCAAATGCTCTGTCACAGCATGGCTATTCATCTGTCGGTTCTCGATCATGTTGGAATAGAATCCATTCATTCTTTTGCGTCTGTCACTACGCCCAACAATCGCGAGTTTGAAGCTTGTCACAGTCATTCAATCCTTGAATCCTACTCGGAATACCACAGACAAGGTTTAGACCTTCCGGATTCTCAAGAGTGGCTGCCAAAGGGTTCTAGCTTATACCACGAAGATTCTGATCAAGGAATCCAAGAGATATACGCTCGGTCTAAGGTAGAACGTAAGTGGTTGTCAAGCATGCGTTCATAAGGATAGATGATGATGAGTGTCATGGATCATCACATCCATCAGGTTGAAGTGCAACGAATATCTTAGAATAAGAATAAGCATGAATTGAATAGAGAACAGTAGTACTTTGCATTAAAACTCGATGTACAGCAGAGCTCCACACCTTAATCTATGGTGTGTAGAAACTCCACCATTAAAAATACATAAGTGATGGTCCAGGCATGGCCGAGAACCCAGCCCCCAAAACGTGATCAATTGTCTCCTAAGATGAACAATAGATTAAAACTGAGACCAAAGATTTTCAATACAATAGTAAAAAGTTCTATTTATACTAAACTAGCTACTAGGGTTTACAGAAATAAGTAATTGATGCAGAAATCCACTTCCGGGGCCCACTTGGTGTGTGCTTGGGCTGAGCTTGAGCTTTATACGTGTAGAGGCTTCTCTTGGAGTTAAACGCCAAGTTGTAACGTGTTTTTGGCATTTAACTCTGGTTTCTGACATGTTTCTGGCGTTTTACTCCAGAATGCAGCATGGAACTGGCATTGAACGCCAGTTTGCGTCATCTAATTTCGAATAAAGTATGGACTATTATATATTGCTGGAAAGCTCTAGATGTCTACTTTCCAACGCCATTAAGAGCGCACCATTTGGAGTTCTATAGCTCTAGAAAATGTATTTCAATTGCAGAGAGGTCGGATTCCAACAGCATCAGCAGTCCTTTGTCAGCCTCCTATCAGATTTTTGCTCAGGTCCCTCAATTTCAGCCAGAAAATACCTGAAATCATAGGAAAACACACAAACTCATAGTAAAGTCTAAAAATATGAATTTTGCATAAAAACTAATAAAAATATCCCTAAAAGTAGCTAGATCCTACTAAAAACTGCCTAAAAACAATGCCAAAAAGTGTATAAATTATCCGCTCATCAGAGCGCATTGGTGGTTGTGGATTGCCGATGTCAACAAAAAGAAATTCTATGTGCTTGAACCTGTTACTAATCTGCGAGAAAATATACCTGATGCAAGGAAGAAATTAAACAAATTTGTTGTAAGTTATTTTCTTGTCAATTATTCAAATTATTCGGTACATGAAATGAGTTCGGTTGAGTGTTGTTGATTTATTTTTTTCAATTTTTGCATACCTTTCAGGGATTAATAATTTCTCAGATGACGGTTTTTGCTACTGTGGAACCCTTAATGGAGGATGGACTGGGAGTAGAACCAGAGTATATCCTACTAAATGGTCAACGTACAAAGTAAGAATCTTTCTCTTCTATAGTGCTATTTTTAATATGTTTTATTTTGTATACTATTAATCGTATTACACTCAATTCTTGCTTAGTTATTATTGTGGAATATACGTCATGAAATGGCTCGAAATAATTGATCTACAAAAGATCAAAAGTAGGAGGAGATATAAATATAGAGCTTGGACACAAGTTAGTACTTTCTAAATTTATAAACTTCTTTCTTTTCTGATTTCAGTTGGGTTCATTTCTTATGTAACTAATTCCTTTCAATTGAAATGTAGGGAGATATTAATAGCTTCAGGTACCAATATGGTCCGCACATTCTGAATACTAAACCCAGAACACTGAACCTTGAACCCTAAACCATAAATCCTAAATACTAAGCCCAGAACACTGAACCTTGAACCCTAAACTCTAGACCCTAAACCCTAAACCCTAAACCCTGAACCTGAACCCAAAACACTAAACCCTAAAAATCCATCCAAGAAAGAGTTTTAAAACTCCACCAATGTAAGTTAAAAATAATTATGTTACTCTTTTAGATTTTTTTAATAATTTTTATTTAATTAATCACATGGAAAATGTAACTAGCACTACACTTGATTCCCGTATCTCAAAACAAATTTGGTGGACGAAATTGTGATCACTGTTCTTTAAGTTGTATGAAATCATTATTGTGGCACCAGTTGTTATCACAACTCCGTTCAACTAACCAGCAAGTGTACTGGGTCGTCCAAGTAATAAACCTTACGTGAGTAAGGGTCGAATCCACAGAGATTGTTGGTATGAAGCAAGCTATGGTCACCTTGTAAATCTCAGTTAGGGAGATTAAAGGGTAATTGTGATTATTGGAATAAATAATAAAAAGGAATAATAAAAGGGATAGAATACTTATGCAGATTCATTGGTAGGAATTTCAGATAAGCGGATGGAGATGCTGTAGAGCTCAAGGACGCCTGCTCTCCTACTGCTTCTACTCAATCCTTCTTACTCCTTTCCATGGCAAGCTTTGTATAGGGGTTCACCATCAACTGTGGCTACTTTCATCCTCTCGGGAAAATGATCCTATGCGGTTGTCAGTCGCACGGCTAATCGTCTGGAGGCATCACCCATGGCTGATGGCTACATCCCATCCTCGCAGTGAAAACTAATGCTCACGCACTCTGTCACAGTACGGCTAATCACCGGTTGGTTCCCTCCCCTACTGGAATAGAATCCCTCTTTTGCGTCTGTCACT
>NC_029773.3:33760310-33761073 GCF_000817695.3 Arachis duranensis | reverse complement strand
TTTGTCTTCCAGTATTACCACCGGATACACAAATGCCACAGACACATAACTGGGTGAACCTTTTCAGATTGTGACTTAGCTTTGCTAAAGTCCCCAGTTAGTGGTGTCCAGAGCTCTTGAGCACACTCTTTAGCTTTGGATCACGACTTTAACCATTCAGTCTCAAGCTTTTCACCTGGACCTTCATGACACAAGCACATGGTTAGGGACAGCTTGATTTAGTTGCTTAGGCTTGGATTTTATTTCCTTGGGCCCTCCTATCCATTGATGCTCAAAGCCTTGGATCCTTGCTTTCTTAAAATTTTTGCCATTTTTTTTTTCACTGCTTTTTCTTGCTTCAAGAATCAATTTTATGATGTTTTTCAGATCATCAATAACATTTCTCTTTGTTCATCATTCTTTCAAGAGCCAACAATTTTAACACTCATAAACAACAATATCAAAAATATGCACTGTTCATTCATTCATTCAGAAAACAAAAATTATTGCCACCACATCAATATAATTAAATTAAATTCACTAATAAGCATAGAACTCTTGAACCATCAATATTCCAACTTGTTGCATGGGGTTGGTTATGACTTCCCACCCTCTTCTTTGGATCTCATGTCGGATTTCCGGATACTCATTCTTTTTGAGCTTGAAAGGGACCTCGGGGATCACCTTCTTTTTTGCCACAACATCATAGAAGTGGTCTTGATGGCTCTTGGAGATGAATCTCTCCTTCTCCCATGACTCGGAGGTGGAAGCTTTTGTCTTCCCT
>NC_029773.3:33697577-33754480 GCF_000817695.3 Arachis duranensis | reverse complement strand
TCATGTTCTTGGGTACGAATGAATATCTTGGAGTAAGAATAAGATAGAGATTTGAATAAAAGATAATAGAATTGCATTAATACTTGAGGTACAGCAGAGCTCCACACCCTTAATCTATGGTGTGCAGAAACTCCACCGTTGAAAATACATAAGTAAAAGAGGTTCAGGCATGGCCGAATGGCCAGCCCCCCACAAAGTGATCAATAGTCTCCGCAGATTAAGAATAAAACAAAACTGAGACCAAAGATGTCTAATACAATAGATAAATGTCCTATATATACTAGACTAGCTACTAGGGTTTACATGAGTAAGTAATTGATGCATAAATCCACTTTCGGGGCCCACTTGGTGTATGCTTGGGCTGAGCTTGATCATTCCACGAGCTAAGGCATTTCTTGGCGTCAAACTTCAGGTTATGACGTGTTTTGGGCGTTCAACTCCGGATCATGACGTTTTTCTGGCGTTTAACTCTAGACAGCAGCTTGTACTTGGCGTTCAACGCCAAGTTACGTCGTCATTCTTCGAATAAAGTATAGACTATTATATATTTCTGGAAAGCCCTGGATGTCTACTTTCCAACGCCATTGAAAGCGCGCCAATTGGAGTTCTGTAGCTCCAGAAAATCCATTTCGAGTGCAGGGAGGTCAGATTCCAACAGCATCAGCAGTCCTTTTGTCAGCCTTCTTCAGAGTTTTGCTCAAATCCCTCAATTTCAGTCAGAATTTACCTGAAATCACAGAAAAACATACAAACTCATAGTAAAGTCCAGAAATGTGAATTTAACATAAAAACTAATGAAAACATCCCTAAAAGTAGCTTAAACTTACTAAAAACTATATAAAAACAATGCCAAAAAGCGTATAAATTATCCGCTCATCAAAATTCTAATTATTTAACTTAGAAATTAATACACTAGACAAATCGAAAAAATGCATATATCAATATAGAATTTCACAAAAAAAGTGACTATTCATTAAAGACTAACAACATTGAGAAATTAACCCTGCTATAACCATGGTGAATCAAAATTTGCTCATGGGTGAACAAAAATTTACATTAATAAAAACTAAAACTTGTACAATCCTTTCTTGGATAATTCATATCTGGTGCATTGTAAAGATTAGAGCTTGACTGATCGATGATCCAAAGTCTAAAATGTTCAACTACAAAAGAAATAATTAATTGTATATTAGCAAAATGAACAATTGAATTTTTAACTAATCAAAAGCAAGTAAATTTTACCTCGCTTGGAGCTGTCTTTTTCTTTTTCTTCATGGCATTTGAGATCTTTTTTCCAGGTTTGATCCAAGTCTGTTCTTGGGCCGACCTCTTGTTTTGACACGTGGTGGGCTTTGAAGGTCATTCACATTTCTTAATGTCGCTTCATCGTGGGTTAACAAACTTTTTTCTTTGCTTCTCTCTTGATATTCTTCTATCTCTGCCATGACCTTGTCAAATGCTCGGTGCAAAATTCTGGTCAACTCTTCAGACTCAGATGAAAATTCACATATATTGTGCCACTAAAACACCAATTCATCAAATCTCTTACTTCTTGGCTCCAGTAGAGGTTCATCTTGGCTGCTCTTGTTGTGTGTATGCTTCCTCTTTATGTTCTTGCTTCAACGTTCCAATATGTATTTCGGTGCCATGTTCTCCACTCGCTCAAAGCTTAGAACACTTAAGGAATGTCGACACAATATGCCCCTAGACTCAAACAGCAAGCAGTGGGACTTTACTTCTCGTGATACTGCATCGTAGGTGATGACAAACTTGTTGAATGTGGAGTTGGAAACCTACTCTATGACTTCATATATTGTAAAACCTAGGGTGGAATACATTGATCTTGTGATACAGTTCACTTTACCTCTGATTTGAGCTTGAACTTCCCTAAACTTCTCATGGGTATATACATGCTGAAATTGTGTCGCTATTGCTGATTTTGTTGCACACGATATCAAATGTGAAAATCTGTAGCATCGAATTCTCTTTCTACTTGCTCTATGCTTGCTAGGCAATTGTCGTATTGCTTCACGAATTGTCTCAAGGAGATATTCTGTGTGATGAACTTCTTGAAAAATGAATGCATGCTCTCGCTCATTTGTGTGCTTCTCATCCCGGCCCAAAAGTGGTGATCCAAGTAAACCAGAATCCATATATGCCGATCCTCGTACAGCTTTGCAAACCAAACCGAACATATAAGGTCTGGTGAACTGAAAATAGTGCATGCTTTGGGAAAAAAGATATAAGCTTAAAAATAATTTAAATTGAAATCTCAATTACCTGAAAGCCACTTGTTGCCTCAGAGGCCATACTTTCTAAGGAAATCAATCCCGTTTCTGTCAAATGCTTCTTTTGTGTACGAGTTCCAAACAACATGGCTCATCTCTTGTTCAATTTTGTTGTGTCCTTTGTATCCATTTAATTTGCTTGGGATCTTCTTCATAATGTGCCAGATGCACCAGCGATGAAGTGTTGTTGGCATGCACAGCTCAATTGCCCTATGAATCGATGCACACTGATCGGTAAGAATACCTTTTGGTGCCTTCCCTCCCATGAAACGTAGCCAACACTCAAATAGCCATTTGAATGATTGGATGTCCTCATTTTTCATCAGCGCGCATCCAAGAAGTGTCGACTGGCCGTGGTAATTCACGCTCACAAAAGAACCTAAATCCAAATTGTACCTGCATAAATAACAAGCACACAGTGGTGAACCGAAATATATACACTCACTGAACATCAAAAATATACTTGAAAGAACCAAATACCTGATTGTGTTATAGGTGGTGTCAAATGAAACCACGTCTTTGAAATAATCAAATGCAGTCCTGCTTCTTGCATCAGCCCATAATGCATGTTTAATGCAGTAATCACCTTCAAGGTTGAGCTCAAAGAAGAAATTTTGGTTTTTCTCTTTCATTCTTACTAGGTACTTGACGGAGGAAAATCGTTGGTAAATATTTTTCACAAAAATAACGTGTTGCAAGTATAGTTCTAAACCGACAATTAAACCTCAATCAATGTTTAAATTGTTTGTCACTAAAGCAAACCCAATAAAATTAACCAAAGTATTTAAACCCCGGGTCGTCTCTCAAGGAATTATAGGGAAGTGTACTTATAAATGGTTATGGAAAAGTATTTTTGGGGGTTTTGTGATAAGAAACAAGTAATGTAAATAACAAGGAAATAAAATAACAACTAAGAAAAGTCCTAGCAAGGATTGAGAATTGAAATTCCTATCCTCATTATCATCATCAATTGTGTTGATAATTTCCTTTTGCTTTCACTTAGTCAACCTCTAATAATGAAGGAAAGTCAAGTGAGTAAAATCAACTGAAGTTCACAAGTCCTAATCAAAGACTAGATTTAGTGAAGCCTAAGCCAACAAGCAATTTCAATAACCAATCAACAAAAGAATTTTGATAACTCAATAGTCTCTAATTGATCAATCCAAGTTAAGAACATAAAAATCTAATTTAAAATCCAACCAAGCATTTCATCAAACACTTGGAAGGCATAAAATAAAAACATAGAAAACTAACAGGACATAGCAAAATCTAAGACTAACCAAAGCAAAGGAATAACAATAACAAAATAATTGAATGGTAAGAAACATGAAACATAAATTACATTAATGAGAATTGAGAGTAACACATGAACTCATAAACTAAATTAGCAAAATAAAGGAATCAATAAGAGAAGTAGATAAACCAATGTAATAGAACAAACAAAAGTAGAAGAAACCTAAATTAAAGCAAGGTAGAAATCTGAAATTGAGAAGAAATAAACCTAAAAACCCTAAAACCTAGAGAGATGAGAGAGCCTCTCTCTCTAGAATTCTACATCTAACCTAACTAATGTGAATAATGAAAAGTGAATGATTGATTCCCCTCTTCCAGCTTCACTCTACAGCCTCTAATCTATATTTTTGAGCCTGAAAGTGGGTCAAAAGCAGCAAAGAAATTGCCCCTAGCATTTTCTGTAAATTGCAGCACGTGACGCTCGTCATGCGTATGCGTCAACCACGCGTACGCTTCGTTGGACTTTTCATTGGTCACACGTTAGTGTCAGCCATGCGGGCGCGTCATTTGGACATTGGCTTAGACGGCGTGTACGCGTCGCTACCAGATTCTCAAAACTTCAGTTTCTTGTGTTCCTTCTACTTTTGCATCCTTCCTTTCCATCCTCTAAGCCATTCCTGCACTATAAACCCTGAAAACACTTAACAAACATATCACGGCATCAAATGGTAATAAGTGAGAATTAGAATTAGCAATTTTAAGGCCAAAGAAAAATGTTTTCAATCATAGCACAAAATTAAGAAGGAAAATGTAAAATATGCGAATTATATGAATAAGTGTGAGAATAGTTGACAAAATCCACTCAATTCGATACAAAATAAACCATAAAATAGAGGTGCATCAAATCTCCCCACACTTAAACATTAGCATGTCCTCATGCTAAGCTCAAAAGAACCAAAAGAGTGAAAAGAAATGGTAGGATTTATTAAATTCGACCTATCTATATGAATGCAACTACATGCAAAAATACTTCTACCTACTTGGTTAAAAGTAAATAAATCTTCTAAGATCAAATATAAACTGGATTCCACTAAATCAAATCTCAAAATAAAGTACAAGTGGATTTGCAAGAAGAAAGCTCAAGAAAGCCAGGAACAAAGAATCGAGCATCGAATCCTCATTGGAAGTGTATACACTCTAATCACTCAAGTGTTTAAGGTTCGATTCTCTCAATTCTCTACTAACCTTGCTTTCTAAGACTTGCTCTTATTCTACAAATCAACAAAAATTTAATGCACAAATACACATTTCAATAGGTCTTTTAACGGTTGTAATGGGGTTAGGGTCAAGGTATGATTGTATTTGGTTAAGTGGACTAAAATCCGAATCCTTGATTAACCTAAACTTCTCACATAATTTAAGACAATCCATGTAATCAGAATATAAAATCTAACTACCCATTAACTATCTTTTGCCACATATTCATGCATCCCAAATATGAGTACAGTACATATGCATTGTTACCACCGTTTACTTTGGAGCATTTTGTCCCCTTTTTATTATTATTATTATTATTATTATTATTATTATTATTATTATTATTATTATTATTATTATTATTATTATTATTTCTTTTTCTTTTTCTTTTTCTCTTTTTTTTCTTTTTAATTTTCTTTTCTTTTGTTTTTCTCAATGCATATGATTAAGTGATTGAATGCAAGAATATGTGCTCAACAGTCTCTTTCACAGAAATATACAATACCCAATTTCCAAACCAAATATTTCCAACCCAATTTTTCCACACTTAAATCATGAACACTCTCACTAGTCTAAGCTAACCAAGGATTCAAATTAAGGACATTATTATTTTCCGCTTAGAGTTAGTTATGAGCTAAAGTAAAGAACAAATGGGTAAAATAGGCTCAACATTGGTTTGCAAAGGATAATGAAAAGTTAAGGCCATATGGGTATATAAGCTTAGTGATGAAACAAAGGCCTCAATCATGCAAGTGCATGCATACATCAAACAATTGAAATATAGAATTAAGCAAGACAAATATCACAATTTTAGAGAGAACAAGACACACCAAAACAAAATATATTGGTTGATAAAATGCAACCAATCAAATAGGTTAAAAAATCTCACTGGGTTTGTGTGTTCGAGCTCTAAACCATGTTCCAAAGTAAATTTCTTCAAGCAAGTTTACCGACAATTTAATTCAAATTAGTGAAATGCTCTAAAACAGTTTCTTGGAAAAGAAATTATCACTTCAACCTAGTAGGACATAAATGCAAGCAACTAACTACACATGCAATATATTATGCAATGCAACAACTAACTAACAAAGAAGAGTAAGAAATTGTGTTAGGAAAAGGAATTGTTACCCAAGAAAATTGGTATCGACCTCCCAAAACTTAAAGATTGCACCATCCTCGGTGCATGCAAAGATGTGCAAGTGGACGGGTGGCTACAACTGATACGCTTTCTCTAAAGATTGTGTGGCGGGACTTGTTTGTAGCCCCATTTAGAAGTATTCCGTGTGCTTTCCCCTTTTGGTGGCCAACCTGAAAGGAGAGAAGAAGAAAGAAGAAGAACCCCATAAACATAGATAGCAAAACAAATAAAATATAGGTGGGCTAATGCCAAATGAAAACGAGGTTCTCAACTACATGGTAGCTACTACATGTAAGTGAGAAAGCAATATAGCAAATGGCATATCAACTAATTATCAAACAAGTCAAGAAACACCAAAACAATGGAAGAAACAGTCAACAATGGAATAAGAAAATTCAACACCAATGTGAAACTAACAAATATAGAAAAGAAAAGAAGAACAAAAAATAAAGTTAAAATGCAATGTTTCCAAGAATGCAAATGCAAGAAACAAACGAAGAGAAAGAGGATAAAAATAAATAGTGGAAACGTGAAGAGAGGGAGAAGAATAAGGTAAGAAAGGGAGAAGAAAGAAGAAGAAAGAAAAGAAGAAAGAAGCAGGGCAGATGTGATGTAGAGGTGACGCCCACACATGTGCCACGCGTGCGTGCGAAAAGCAGAAAGGGGTGGCGACGCGTAAGCGTCATCCATACGTACGCGTGAGATGCAGAAAAGAGAAAGTGATGCGTACGCGTCCATCATGCGTAAGGGTAGGAAAAAATGGTGCCCAGTGCACAGTTTCTGCAGGGTTCTAGCACAACTATATGGAATTAGTACTGGGTGGCAGTATCAACCAGGTGACGAGTACACGTCGGTCACGCTTACGCGTGGGTAGGTAAAAATTGATGGATGACGCGTACGCGTCAATCATCAGTACACGTGGGTTGGCTGTGCGCCTAGCACCCCACCAGCGCGGTCCTGGCACAACTCTCTGTCTAGGCCGCACTGCACACCGTTCTAGCACGGTTTGGGCACGAACCAAATTTGGGCGTCGACGCGTATTTTTCCGTCATGCGCATGCGTGATAGCCCCTTTTTTATATATATAAGAAACTAACTAGCTATCAAAGTAATGCCAAACATTGTTAAACAAGTGAAACAACAAATTAAACAAAATAAAAAGGGGTGTCTCCCACCTAGCAATTTTAGTTAAAGTCCTTAAGTTGGACATTTGGTAAGCTCATTGTCATGGTAGCTTGTGCTTGAACTCATCTTGAAACTTTCACCAACGCTTGGACTTCCAATAAGCTCCAACATTTCCAAATAAATTCACCAAGTCTTGATGAAGTTCTTCACAAGCTTTGAGCTCCCAAAGTTGATATTCTTGTATGCCAGGATCCCAAATCTTGTTTCTAGACCCGTCTTTAAGTGGATCATCATTGTTCCAACCGGGTGGCAAGTAATCCGAATTCTCAATGAAGTACCAAACTCTTCGCTTAGAACCAACCAATTGATCACTAGTCCAACCCTTGCATCTAGCTCTTGAAATCTCAACCTTGATGAGTCTTGATTTGCAACTCCAACCACTAAGCATCCTTCTCTTACGCTTAATTCCATAAAGCTTCCTAAGTTGGCCATCCATTTCAAGCATACCATACTCAAGTGGGACAATAAAGCTAATAGAGATAAATTTTACCCACTAAAATGAAGGAGTAAATGGCCACCTCATCAAACACTTAGAAGTAAGAGTGTTAAAAAAAACTGGTTTAACTAAACTGAATTGAAATTATAGTTTTTAACATTTTATAAAAACCAGTTTTTAGAAAACCAGTTTTTATGGTTTAGTTTGGTTTTAACCAAATAAAACTGATTTTATTCAAATTCCAAAATTAGTTTTTAGTTTTTAATTTTTACATGCTCTCTCTCTTTTTCTCTCTCTTCCCCTCCGCTCTCTCCCTCCCCTCTTTCTTCCTTTCCCCTCTTTCTTTCCCTCCCCTCTCTCTTCCTATGTCTCTCTCCTTTTTCTATTTTTCCTCTTTTTTCTCTCCATTCTCTCTTTCTCCCCCTCTTCTTTCTTCTTCTATCTCTCTCCTTTCCCTCTTTCCCCTCCCCTCTCTCTCACTTTCCATTTTTTCAACCCTTCTCTCTCTTCATTCTCTTTTTCTCCCCTCTTCTCTCTCCTTTTTCTCTTTTCAATCTCCTCTCTCCCTTCCCTTTTTATCTCCCTCCTCTCTCCATCTCTTTCTTTCTCTCCTCTCTCTCTTTCTTTTCTTCTCTTTTTACCTCTTCTTTTTTTCTTTTTCTCTCTTTCTCTCCTTTCTCTCTCTCTTCTTTCTTTAAAAAGAAGAAGGACGGAGAGAAAGAAGAGAGATAGGGTAAAAAAAGAGAGAAGAAGAGAGATAAAGGCAAGAGAGGAGGAGAGAGAGAGAGAAAGAAAGAAAGAAAAGAGAAAAAGTGAGAGAAAGAAAGAGAGAAGAAGAGAGAAAGAAAGAGGAGAGAAGAGAAGAGGAAATAGAGAGAGAAAGAGAAATAGAAGGGAGAGAGAAAGGAGGATAGAGAGGAGGGGGAGAAAAAGGAGAGAGAGAAGAAAAGACAGAGAGAAAGAGAAGGGAGTGAGAGAGAAAAAGGAGAGAAAGGAAGAGAGAGAAGAGAGAGAGAAAGAAAGAGAGAGGAAAAAGAGAGAGGAAAGAGAGAGAGAGAAGGGGGGAAAGGTACAGAGAGAGAAGAGAGAGGGAGGGGAGGGGAGAAAGGAAGAGAGAGAGAAGGAAAAGAGATAGGATGTAAAACCTAGTTTTTTACATGTTAAAACTGGTTTTAGCCTATAAACCAGTTTAAACAGATTTTGTTTTGATTAAATCTGATTTTATTTTTATGAACTGGTTTAAGCTGGTGGACTATAATGTGAATTGGTTTAAAACCAGGTTCTTATGTGACAAAATAATTTGGTTCAGTTTCTAAACCATCTAAAATAGTTTAGTACAGTTTCAGTCCAATTTATGAAAAATTGAATCATGAACACCCTAGTTATAATCATCATCTTCTTTTTTTTGTGTTTTAACTTTTTATAATTATTTTGTTTTATCCTTGTAACAAGAATAAAGAAAACAAAAGGTGAAGAAAAAATCAAATAAAAAAGAAGACAACATACATAATGCAACAAAAATCACCAAGAAGAGGAGGAATAAAAGAAAAAAAATGCAGTAATAGCAAAGCAATAAAATAACGACGATGACAAAAAAATATAGTAAAAATAAGAAGGAACACGAAGAAGAAGAAAAACACAAAGAAGAAAAAGAAGAAGAAGAATAATGTGAAGAAGAACACGAAGAAGAAACGTGAGATATGAAAATGTAGCATATTCATATGCGCTAATAATGAAGTTGGTTTTTGTTGGGCTTAGACCAACTTGGTTGGATTTGGTTGCAAAAAACACTTGCATGTGTAACATTACTCATTCTCAAATTGGTTTGTAATGTTGTAGCACTTTCGAATATTAAACCTCCGTAATTAAATTTAGAAAAAGGGACGAAGGTTTTTTTAGTAGTAGGATAAATTAAAGTATATTTTTTGTTTCTAAAATTTGTCAAAACTTTTAAAAAATACTCCTAAGTTTTATTTAATTTCAATTTTGTATTTGAAGTTTTTGATTTGCATTAAATTTACCCTTGATAGCTAAATTTTGAGAAAGTTTAGGACTAATCGAGTAATAATGCATGACAACTATCTCTGATTTGCTTGTATTGAAGGTTGTCTTGTGATATTGTTTCTATATTGATCCTAGACTTTTTTAAAAATTAGCCGTCAAAGATAAATTTGATACAGATCGAAAACTTTTGAGACAAAATTGAAACAAAATAAAACTTAAGAGTATTTTTAAAACTTTTAACAAATTTTAAAAACAAAATATATACTTTACCCTAAAAGATATAAGATGAAAGTTTAGGGTTCAAATTGTCTCTCAAAAACGGAGTGCATAGATTGACGGTGAAAGCAAACGGAACTTTAAAAGTAAATATGTAAACTAAAAAGGGAAAACTTGACAATGGAATTAAGGATACAACTTAAAGTAATTAAACAATAGATTAAAGGTTATTAGGGTTAGTTTGAATTGATTTTTGAAAAAAAAAAGTACTTTTTTTATTTTTTTAAATTTTTTAACAAATAAAAATTATTTTATATTTGGATAAACTTTTTAAAAAGAATTTTGAAGTATTAAAACGTCTTTTCTTATGCTTTTAAATAATTTATTTTTTTAATAAAAATAATTTTTCAAAAGATTTAACCAAATAAATTTTAAATTGAACAAAAGTATTTTATTTTTTTTAAATGTATTTTTTTACTCAAAAAACCAATCCGAACTAACACTTAATCTAAGCTTGAGATAGATATATTTTTCAAATCATCTATCATAACTACTTTACTTATATTTATATTGATGGAATTAGGGGGAATTGTCTCAGCAAGTCAATCATTATATGGTGATAGCAATTATTGATGTTTTTAACTAATTTAACAAAATCACAACCAATGATCTAACAATAATGTAAAAAATTGACTCATTTTTTCCTATATTATAAATAAACGTGTGATATACATTGATATTTTTGTAAAACTGTGTTTTACCCTGCTATGGGGTTGATTCATTTCTTTTTTGAAAAGCACAAAACGTAAATGACGTTTTGTTGACGAATAACAAATTTTAATTAAATAATAACAACACGGCATCGACGTTTTGTATTAAAAAATATTTTTAATTTTTTATATATAAAACGGCAGTAACATTTTGTATATTTTATTTTTTTAATTGACAAAAAAGGAAACGCCAGTGGCGTTTTGCCTAAAGGAATATTTTTAAATTATTTTTTTAATGACGACATTTTCTCGCAAAACGTCTATGACATTTTTCACAAAACATCGGTGACGTTTGAAAAACCCAATTTTTAAGGTTTATATTGTGTTTAATTTAGTGGATTTTATGCATTATTCTAACACTTATTCATATAATTTACATGTTTTACATTTTCTTTCCTAATTTTTATACAATGATTGGAAACATGCTTCTTTGGCCTTAAAATTGCTAATTCTTAATCCTCCTTTATTACCAATTGATGCCGTGATGTGTTTGTTAAGTGTTTTCAGGGTTTATACGGCAAGAATGGCTTGGAGAACAGAAAAGAAGCATGCAAAAGTGGAAGGAACACAAGAAATTGAAGTTTTGAGAAGCTGGCAGCGACGCGCACACGTGGATGACGCGTACGCGTGACCGGTGCAGCAGAGAAGCGACGCGTGGATGACGCGTACGCGTGACTAGGAATTCTTTCAGCAACGCGTACGCGTGACCGACACGTATGCGTGACATAACGTCACGTGCTGCAGATATCAGAATTACCTGGGGGCGATTTTTGGGCTGATTTGGACCCAGTTTCACGCCCAAAATTAAAGATTAGAGGCTGTAGAGTGAAGTTGGAAGGAATGAATCATTCACTTCTCATTTTTTCACATTAGTTAGGTTAAGATGTAGTTTTTTAGAGAGACATGCTCTCTCCTCTCTTTATGTTTTAGGATTTCTTCTTTCAATTTCTCCTTAGGTTCAGGTTCAATCTTTCTTTTAATTTAGTTTTCTCTCACTTTTATTTGTTTAAGCATTTTAGTTCATCTTCTTTGTTTGTTAATTTTCCTTTTTCGCCATTTTTATGTTTATGAGCTATTGTTACGTTTGATTTCTTTTAATGCAATTTATGTTTTCTATGTTTATTGTTGCTCTCTTTAATTTTTAGTCATTGATGCTTGCAATTGGTTATTTAGATTTAATATTCCTCGTTAATTTTCTATATTTTTACTTTGTACCTTCCAAGTGTTTGATGAAATGCTTGGGTGGATTTTAAATTAGATTTCTATGTTCTTAACTTGGATTGAGCAATTAGAGACGCTTGAGTTATCAAAACACTTTTGTTGATTGGTAATTGGAGATTGCCGGTTAGGTTGAACTTCACCAAAGCTAGTTTCTCACTTTGAGTTGATTAGGACTTGTGAACTCAAGTTGATTGTATGCACTTGATCTTCCTCCATTGGTTAGAGGTTAACTAAGTGAAGGCAATTCACAATTACCATCACAATTGACAATGATAATGAGGATATGATTTTTAATTCTCTTTCCTTGCTAAGAGCGTTCTCAATTATTAGTTTTTTTTTATTATTTACATTCCTTGCTTATTAAACTCAAAACCCAAAAAGATACAATCTCATAACCAATAATACATACACTTCCATGCAATTCTCTGAGAGACGACCTGAGATTTGAATACTTCGATTAGTTTTATTGGATTTGTACTTGTGACAAATAATTTAAATATGGATTGAGGTTTAATTGTCGATTTAAAAATATACTTGTAACGCGATTATTTTTGTAAAATTTTTGACCGACAATTTTCCCCCATCCATGTTTTCCCACGAAATGTCAGTGACATTTTTCATTAAACGGCGATGACGTTTTCATTGTGCCAGTAGCTGCTACCACAACGCTGTTAAACACTATTGTTGATCAACTTTAGTGACATACACCACTTCTGGTCCAATATAAAAAAAAGGTTCTAAAAAATTTCGTTGGAGTGATGCTAGTATAATAAATTCCATTCACTGAATTTTAGTAAATATACATACAATTAAAGTGAAACGGTCTTACATTGACAAGGAAAGTTTACTAGGATTTCTTGATCAAATCAACAAAGTGCTAACAATCAACCATAATAAAATAAAAAGTGGGTTATAGTTATCTCAATTAAACTAATTTAATAACTTTAATTGCGTGAACTAAGGCCATTTGTGTAACTGAAGACTAGCCTAGGCCATATTCTCAAACCAACTAAACTACATTAATTCTAAATTAGCTATTTCATCAAACATAAATTAAACATTTCATCAAACACATAGAGATTATCATAACATAAACTTGCAGTGAATGAAAATATAAAGCTAAGATCATAAAATTTTATAACAAATATAAAACTCACATTAGGAAACATAAATTCAAAATGCCTAAAAGAAAAAATCATTCATTAAACACAAATCAACGATTCAACAAAATGACATTCATAACATTAACTGAAATAAAATAGGAAAATGAGGTGCAAACCATAAAGGCTTTGAAAAAAATAAACAATTTGACACAAAATAAGAAAAATTAACTTAAACTACATAAACTTAAACATAATTCTAGAGATAAGAGATAAATTTTCTCTATAAAAACACTCGCTAAAATATGACTAAAACTAACTTTAAGCTCTCTACATTGCTCCTTTGATTTCACTTCTTTTATCCTTTGGCACATGCGTTGGATGGGTCAAAAGGCCCAAAAAACACTAAATTACATGCTTATTTAAACTAGACCAGCAACATATTTGTCGTGTACGCAGTATTATTGTCACTGTTTTGTACGGACATACGCATATCATTTTGAAACCCTTAATGTTATCTTTTCAATGTCATTAGAACTCCCTCATTTGGACCTTCTTTATTCAAGTTATGATCCAATTAGTGCGAAGATGTAACAACCCTGATTTTCGAGTACGCGAGATCTTTTCTAAAGGTACGGATTTTTCCGGAAGATCAGTAAAGGAAACACCTCTTCTATATCAACAAGTATCTCGATCCTCATTGTCATTATGTCATCCTTAAGCTAGAACCTCTTCTGAGGCACGCTCGATAACGCAATCACGAAGAACCTAGTTTGTGGACTGTATCGGCTAGGAGTTTTGATTATATTTTTCGTAAATAGTCTCAGTTTGATGAATCGGACTCGACTCATGAGAGAAGAGATATAATAGTATAATATTATCATTTTATTAGTATTAGAAGATACTTGAATGATATTATAAGGTTACCTGATCTGTTTTAGTTAAAAACAGGAAATCGGTTTAATCGGGTTTACAGTTTACTAGTCCAGCTTAGCACCAGCACTCTCTGATGACTTTAGCAATGCTCAGGCCTCATAATACATGTTCTTTTCTCATATTAAATATGTTACTAGTGTTATTTATGCTAGTAGCTCAGAAAATAATTTTTAGAGATGTTTTTACAAGTGTTCCAATACACCTAGTTTTAGTAGTTATACACCAGAGATATTTTAATATGTTTTTAATCCACCTCCAAGCCAACCAATCACAACTCACACTACACCCCCAAAACCCCCAAGGCTGCCTCATTTTCTCATTGTGGCCAAAAATCATCAAGAGAAAAAAGGAGAGAAAGTTCTTGGTTCATAAATCTTCAAAGCTTGATTTCTTCTGAACTAAAAATCAAATCAAAACTCCGATTTCACCAAAGTGATCATCTCTTCTTTCTCTACATAACCATGTAACTTATCAAGAATGGAAATAAGGTGAGATGGTTTTTCCTTTCCCCTTTCAATTCGGTTTTCAAGGAAAACCATGCAAAACATCTATTTTCTTGATGTTCTTCCTTAGGAACCATACTTAACTTGACTGAGGGCCAAGAAATGTTAATTTCCAGCAAGTCTAAGGTGATATATCCCTTCCTAATATGCTGAGAGAGATTTGGCCAGTTGAGGGTTTGTGGATTTAAAGTTGTTCTTGATGTGATTTAGGAGGAAAAAGTGCTTAAGGACCACCTGAAAGTCTAACCGAATTAGGAGCAGCAAAACTAGGTAGGGTTTGACGAATTTAATCTTGATTGATTGTGTTTGAGTTGTGTGATTATGATATGGTTTGACTGTGCTTGAAATTGATTGTTTATATGAGTAATTCTTGTTGAAATTTTAGTGAAAATTTGATGAAATTTGATGATATTCAAGCTATGAAACATGTTCTTGAGTGCAGCTGGAAAAATGAAACCTAGACCTCAAATTGGGGTTCAATTTATGTTGAAATCATGTGGAAAAGATGGAGTTTTAGTGGCTGCAAATTTATTATGAATTATCATAAAAATCGGTTGCTGAAAAGACTAAAAAACGGGTAAAAACAGAGAAAGAATTTGAAGAATTTACGAAGAACACGAAGAAAACTTTGAGTATGATGAAGAACAGGGTGGTTAAAGTTTTTGGTGTTTAAGGGGTTATTTGGTAATTTCTGAAAGTTAGGGTGGTTAAAGTAGAAATATTAAAAGTTACGGGTGGTAAAAAGTGAATTTTAAAGGTTAAAAAGTTAAAGTGGGGTAATTTTCAAAAATTTAATGATAAAATAATAAATAATAATAAAATATTAAAAAATAATATTTAATTAAAAATACTATTTTAATAAAAATAATAAAATAATGTGGAAAAGGTAGTTTTCTGTAAAAGCTTTAGAAAGACAACTTTAAACGTAGAATCTCATAATTACCTTCATAAAACACTTAGGGAGTGGTAATAACATGATAGTGAGGCAAAGATAAAGGAAAGATAAGAAGTTAAAGAAAAGATAAAAACCAAAGAAAATTTTGTAAAGTTTTAATGACAGAAAAACAGACAGAGATTAGTGAACGAACTAGGACAACATAGTTAGTCCTTGAGTTGCGACTAGGGTTAGGTATTATATGAAAAGTTAAATTATTTCAGTATAGACTTAATGAACCTATACTTGGGACAGGCTAACTATTCATACCGAAATTTACATAAGCTTTAAATACATACGTTAAGAAGAGAAATTAGAGCAGAGTAAAGAAACACAGAGAACAGAGTAACCAGAGAAAAGTAAAGAGATACAGAAAAAAGAGTAACCAGAGCAGAATAAAGGGATATAGAGAAAAGAGTAATCTGATACAGAGAAATGGTTTGATTTAAGATGTTGTAAAAGTAAAAGCTGTAGAGTTTGTATAGTATGATTGAACAGAGAAAGAAAGAGGTACTTCATATGAATGTGAAAGTGATGATGAATAATGAGAATGATAATGAATAATGATAATGAGAATGATTGTGTAAGAATCTGCTACAGAGAGCCAGTCAGATAGATGGTGGTACGACCACTGAGAGCGCTTCCCTGGGATACTTAGCTATAATGCTATTCTGTAAGTCAAAGGACTCTTACAGAGGTATCGAGAAAACACAACTAGCATATACTCCTGTAAGTCAAAGGACTCTTACAGTGAGAGTGTGTGTGTGCTCCTATAAGTCAAAGGACTCTTACAGTGAGTGTGTTGGACAGATATAAGTTAACTAGCTCCGCCATGCAAGTCAAATGACTCTTGCAGTGGGTTGCTAGTGCCGCCCTGGAAGTCAAAGGACTCTTGCAGTGGTTTCCCTCACAAGTCAAAGGACTCTTGCGAGGGGCATTGCCAACAGGGAAGCCTTACCTAGTCAAAGGACTTTGGGTAACGTCGGGAGCGGGTATGTAACCGACAAATGAGCTCATTACCTGCACTAGGGCTAGACATGCATCATACTTGGTTGCGCATTTTCTCTGTTATGATTGTTGTTTGAATGTATGCTTTCTTTGTTTTCATTCTACTCTCTGTGTCTGTGTTTTGTTTTCTTGTATTCTTTTGTTTGTGTTTTGCTTTCTATTTTCTCTAGCTTCTCTATTTATCTATTTTTTCTGTTTATTACTTCTCGGTATTCTGCTATTTATCTGCTAAACAACACAAACTTAACTAATAACCTCGGCCCTACTAAGAACTCCCCAGTTTTTACCCCATCTCTCTCCCTTCCCCCTCAGATGGAAGCAAGAGTACCCTTCCGTAGTTCGTTGATGATCGTTCTGCAAAAAGGATTCTGCTCTGGGTAGCCTTCTGAGTCTAGAGTGAACTCTGTTACCTGTTTATATGTATATACTGTGAGGTCAGCCAACATCTGCACCCCGCTTATCTACAAACTTTAGCCTAAGTCCTCCGTATGATGTTGCTGTTATGTGGCCACTCGATGAATTACTTGAGAGACGCTCTTTGATGACATATGATCGTGCAGAGGAGTAGTAGATGACCTTCCACATTTTGATGAGATTCGACCTGACTCTAGTTTTGAAGAACTAGAATGTACTTTCCCTCGCTTTAGTACTTTAGAGGGACTAGGTGAGTATAGAGTCTAGGCTAGCCTAGGTGCCCGCTTAGGGACTTCTTGGACAGGTCAGGCCTGGGATGTTGTATGTATATATATGTATATAGATATTATTTAGCTATATCTAGGGGTATTCTAACTAAAAGTCTATACTCTAATAAAGGCTGGTTCACAGAAAGTTATCATCTGCTTGAGATGTATTTATGTGTGGTTGTTTATAACTATTTTACCTATTATTATTTGTGAATTGATTATGAATGATTCTGTTTATTAATCCCAAACATTTTTAAAAAAGTATCTCGCAAAATAACTACACTTTTAACAACGAATCAGGCTCATATAATAAATAATAGATACTAATTAGGAAGACAAGTTGGTAGAACTCAGTTTCTAGTATGATCATGACGTACTAGAAATTGGGTCATTACAGAAGAGGTTAGGATTTGATAGTATCAGAAACATTATTAGCATTAATATTTAGCTATGAATTTGACCTAGAATTATTGAGACTTGAAAAATGTATTCAACACAAAAGTTGTAGAGGTTGAATTCTTATTTCCAATGAATCCAATTTTGCTACTCAATCTAACCATTGTAGCTTCTTGCGATATATCTTGTTTAACTAATATACTGCATTTCAACACAAAACTTCAAACAAAACTTGTTAAAGATAACTTTTTGATTCACTCGAAAACTGTCTCTCAATAATTTCCTACCGGCAAGTGCACCAGATTTGTCGTCAAGTAAAAACTCACTGTAGATTGAGGTCGAATCCCACAAGGATTGGTTCGTTGATCAATGTTAATTGCTGAATTGTTCTAGTTGAGCAAAATCAAAATTGAATTGGGATTTCAGAAAGTAAAATTGGCGGGAAACTTAAATTGCAAGAAATTAAATGACAGAAACTAAAATTGTGGGAAATTAAATAACAGAAGCTGAAATTGCAAGAAATTAAATGGGAATGGGGATTAAGCATGAAATTAAAGAAGCAGAATATAAACAGAATGGGTAAGATCAGAATAGAGGATTCATTGGGTTTTAGAAGAAATTGAATTCTCCGGATCAAATCATTTTCATCTCTTCCTTAATCAATGCATTCATTGACATTGCTTGGCAATTTTAGATGATTGGATCCCAATGTCTTGGCTCACCAATCTATCTAAGCATGAACAATTTCCCAATGTCTTGATTTAACTGCTCATGAGAAGAGATGAAGTTCGGTCACTGATTATACCACACAAATTCATAGATCAAAGTATTGGTAGGATTAAATATCACAATGTGAGAAAGCAATTCTAGCATGAATTCTTCATCCCTCTCTCAAGGATCCGAAGAATTCCAATTATGGATAGCTTCTCTATCAAGACAACTATCCAATTGAATTAAGATCGAAAGCTTTCTAACAAAAATTAAGAGAAAATAAAAAAGAAGAAGATGAAAACTACAATTGATCCATTGAATTATAATATAGCTCTGGTACACGAAATTGTGAGTTTACACTTCTCGCAACTCCGGCGCAGCTGACCAGCAAGTGCACTGGGTCATCCAAGTAATACCTTACGTGAGTAAGGGTCGATCCCACGGAGATTGTTAGCTTGAAGCAAGCTTTGGTTACCTTGTAAATCTCAGTCAGGCAGATTGAAATGGTTATAGGGTTTTGAGAATTAAAAGATGAATAAGACATAAAATAAGATAGAGATACTTATGTAATTCATTAGTGGGAATTTCAAATAAGCGTATGAAGATGCTTTGTTCCCTCTGAACCTCTGCTTTCCTATTGTCCTCATCCAATCTTGCGTACTCTCTTCCATGGCAAGCTGTATGTTGGGGGATCGCTATTGTCAATGGCTACCGTCCGTTTTCTCAGTAAAAATGGTCTGGCTACGGGTTAAGTAGGGCTAATAATATGTCAGTTCTCAATTGTATCGGAATAAGATCCATTGAACCTTTTGCGCACTGTCACTGCGCCCAGCACTCGCAAGTTTGAAGCTCGTCATAGTCATCCCATCCCAGATCCTACTCGGAATACCACAGACAAGGTTTAGACTTTCCGGATCTCAAGAATGCTGCCAATTGATTCTAGCTTATACCACGAAGACTCTAATCGCATGGAATGGAAGGCTCTGTTGTCAGGAGAAGCAACCATGCATCGTGAACCAGGAGGCCAAGAGATATGCATTCAAGCTTGTTTTCAGGTAGAACGGAAGTGGTTGTCAAGCACGCATTCATAAGTGAGAATGGTGATGAGTGTTACTTGATCATCACATTCATCATGTTGAAGTGCGAATGGATATATTGGAACAAGAATAAGCTCGAACTGAATAGAAAATAGTAGTAATTGCATTAATTCATGAGGAACAGCAGAGCTCCATACCTTAATCTATGATGTGTAGAAACTCCACCGTTGAAAATATATAAGAACAAGGTCTAGACATGGCCGAATGGCCATGCCTCCCAAATAACATGAAACAATCGAAAAGGGTTCAAATACCTGATCCCAAGATCAAAGATGATCAAAAGATGAAAATACAATAGTAAGAGGTCCTATTTATAGTGAACTAGTAACCTAGGGTTTACAGAAATAAGTAAATGATGCAGAAATCACTTTTGGGGCCCACTTGGTGTGTGTTTGGGCTGAGAATTGAAACTTCCACGTGCATAGGCTTTTCTTGGAGTTGAACGCCAGCTCTGGTGCCAGTTTGGGCATTTAACTCCAGCTTTTATGCCAGTTCTGGCGTTTAACGCCAGAAAAGGGTCTCTGACCGGCGTTTTGACGCCAATTTGGGCCATCAAATCTCGGACAAGGTATAGACTATTACCCATTGCTGGAAAGCCCATAATGTCTACTTTCCAACGCAATTGAGAGCGCGCCAATTGGGTTTCAGTAGCTCTAGAAAATCCATTTCGAGTGCAGGGAGGTCAGAATCCAACAGCATGTTCAGTCCTTTTTCAGCCTCTGAATCAGATTTTTGCTCAGGTCCCTCAATTTCAGCTAAAAAATACCTAAAATCACAGAAAAACACAAACTCATAGTAAAGTCCAGAAATGTGATTTTTGCATAAAAACTAATAATTATATACTAAAAACTAACTAAATCATACTAAAAACTACCTAAATACAATGCCAAAAAGCGTATAAATTATCCGCTCATCAAGCTCCCTAACCCAATAAAATGGGATTAGTTGGTCATTGCTCAATTCAATTTTACAGAAAAAGAAAAGTGCAGAAAGAAATAAAAAAAGTACAAAAGAAACTAAAAGAAAAGTGCAAGAAATGAAAATCAGGGAATTGAACTCCCAGAGCCCCCCTCAGGGCCTCCCAAAGAGCTCCCTTCAATCTTCAACAACTCTTTTATTTATAACCTTCTTCCCCTCTGCAATTGGATCTTCAAATACTTGGATGTGGGCCTTGGCCTTGATTGAAGCAATGAGGAATCACCCTAGCTGACGTTGACCTTGGCTAAACGTTCATAACTTGCAGGGTGCCATTTTGTAACTGAAATTGGCCTTAACGTTGGTGGTAACGTTTGTGTGAAAATGTTGAGCCCAAACGTTGCATTAAAAATGGGTTCTAGTTGCTGTCATCAACGTTTGAGTCAACATTGGAGTGCCAATGTTCGCCTATCCACGCGTACGCATACACCACGCTTACGCGTGCATTGCCATTTTTTCCATTCCATGCGTGCACGTCATAGACGCGTGCGCGTCGATTCAAGTTTCTCAATTCCATATTCTAGGCTTCTCATCGTGGACATTGGCCTTAGCGTTGGACTACAAATGCTCCCTCAAACGTTGGCACATCCATGCGTGAGCGTCATGTACGCGTACACGTGGATTGTTTTTTTCAATTTTCATAAAGCAAAACGTTAGGGGTAACGTTGGTGTACAAACGTTCCCTCCAATGTTGGCACCAGAACTTTTCTTTTTTCATAATGTTGCACATCAAGCCGAAACTTTGTCCTGTTGTCAACGTTGGAAATTTCATGCCCATTATAAACTATTATATATCGTTTGAAAGCTCTAATTGTCAGCTTTCTAACCCAACTAGAATCACCTCAATAAGACATATGCAACTCAAGTTATGCTCCTTTGAAGGGGACAGGGTCGCTGGCATTGGTGTGCAACATTGGACGCAACGTTTGCACACCAACGTTTGCACCAACATTGGAAACAATGCCAGATTCAGAAGCTCAAACGTGTTGTCCACCCCATACTATTAAATATTTTTGGAAAGCTCTGAATGTCTACTTTCCAATTCTGTTGAAAGGAGCTCCACAGCTCGAGTTATACTTCATCGAAAGTGCAGAGGTCAGCTGGCCTTACTACAGGTTGGTACCATGTTCGTCTATGCATTTTTCGTGGCAGTTTTCTCCCTAAATTTTAGCGTCCACCATGTACTGTCATATATGCTTGGAAAGCTCTGGATTCCTACTTTCCAATGTTATTGGAATCACTTCATTTGGAGCTTTGTAGCTCAAGTTATTCTTATTTGAAGTAGACCCCTTCAAGCTGTGAGGAGCAACATTTCCAGCAACATTGGAGCACCAATTTTGGCTCCAACATTGCTTCCCTTTGTTTCCTTTCATGGCCTTCTTGTTGCTTATTTGCCTTCCCTTTTCTTAGCTTCCTTTTCACCTATCATCAACCAAACATTTGCATCAAAGTTTACTATAATTCACAAGATCTTTGCATCATTAAATCATCAAACAGAAGTTACATAAAATCTTATGAAAAGCACATAAATAACCAAGTTTGTATGAATCAAGGTGTGCATGAAATTCTCATCCAAATACTTACTTATTGCCTAAAAAATGCATGAAACTACTTTAAAGCAAACTAAAAATGGCTTGTGAAACTAGCCAAGATGCCCTGGCATCGCAACACCAAACTTAAATCTTGCTTGTCCCCAAGCAAGAAAACAACTATGCACAAAGAATTCTCTTTAATTGGAATTGTATTGAAGAATTGCTTATGATGCTTTAGTGAGTGAAGTGATTTAGTCACAGTAGGGTGAACTCCAATTTATATGCTTATGCAAGGATTTCAGTGTTCATTAGTCCTTACAATTTGGAATTCTTAAATCTTAGGACTTTCATTCAAATGATATTATAAAAGTCTCTTTAAAGATTTTCACCTTTGAAGCAACACTTATTCATCTTGGCCTCGACTCTAGGTGTCATGTCTTAAAGCAGCCTTTTATGACAAGCTTTCAATCAATACTCCCAACCCAGTTGGGTTAAGGTATTAGGTGATGAAGCACCCCTTAGGATTTACTTGCTCAGGCCTCTATATTTGACACAATTCACCACAAGCACGTAACTAAGACAATAACTCCTTTGAGTTTTTATATCTTTCTTTTTCTTCCTAGTAATTGATGCTCAGAGCCTTGGGCTTGTTCTTTGTTTTCCTTTTTCTTCTGTTTTCTTTTGTTGCTGCTTCTTGGATCAATAGATGTTTGAGAATTTTCAAAATACTTCTTTAAACTTTCTGTCCTGTCTATGAGCTCCCATGCAAGTTTTCACAAACATGCAACCTCAATGCACACTCATACAATCAGAACCTCTACTTCTCTTAATCTTTTGCTTGCCCTAAGATTTATAAAATTCTTCAACATTTTCCTTTCAAAAGAATGATTTCTTTGTTGCATTTTTAGAGATATTAGGTGCAAGTAAAATTTTAGATGATAATTATGATATCATAGCAATAGGTTACAAATCAAATACAAACTATACTTATTCACAAGGAGTAATCACACATGCATACAAAGAGAATAGAAGACAATCATGCAATTTAAAGTGCTGGAAATAAGTAAGAGGAAAAAGAAACTTTACCACCTGGTAGTTCATCGTCATTGTTGTTGTCCTTTTCCTCCTATTCTTCCCCTTCCCACACCAAACTTAGAATGATTTCTTATCAATAAGCAACAGATAAAATAGTGGTGGTGGGGTTTATGATGGGTCATGAGTGTCTTAAACAATGAAATATGAGTAATGCATGTGCTTAAGCAAGCAAAATTAAGAATAACAATAGAGGCATAAGAAACAGAGACATTGTGATTGCATTCATAAGTGGCATGCATGGTACACAGCATGAAAAATAAGTGACAACACCAAACTTAGTGTGACACTTTCATTTTTAGAATGATGCAAGTACCTAGTGAAGATTGAGAATTCATTTGTTGCATGGCAACACCAAACTTAGAATGCAATCATATGCCAAATTATTGAAAATAACAAAGCAAAGAAAGGGAATGTTACCTACGGTTGGGTTGCCTCCTAACAAGTACTCTTTTAATGTCATTAGCTTGATATGTTATTCTCAACTTTCTTCCTCTTCTTCCAATTGGTCAATAGAAATGACCTCAGAGAAGCAGAGGATAAGTTTGGAGCCCCTTGTTTTGAGTGCTTCTCTCCAGGAAGCTTTCTTTTGTGATTGGGTTGAGTAAACTTGCTTGTTGGATCAGGAGTTGGATTGTTTGTATTTACTGCCTTCATACCTTTGATCTCAAGACTTGGGTATTATTGGATAATTAGAGCATCCTCTTTGTTAAGAACTTCTTGGATTGGTGGTTCAATGAACTCATCCTCTATGCAACTCTCCGTTTCATTGGAGTGTGGACTCCCTTGATTGATTTCCTCCCTTTCTATTGCATGATGTTGCATTGAGTCTATTGGAAGTGAATTCACATGTTCCTTTGTCACCCCTAATAGCCTCTCTGGGTATGGAACCTTAGGCATATATACTCTCACAACCTCCTCCTTCTTCATAGGAATCTCACTTGGTATGGGTGCCTCTCTTTCTTGTTTTTCTGATTCCTCCCTTGTACTCACCATTTGGTTCCCATCCTCCTTGCTAAGCACCACTCCAAAGTGTTCTGCTATATAGTTTAAATTTGCTTCCATGTTTCTGAAGGTGATGCCTTATTTTTCTGTCAATGCTCTGGACCATTGAATAAACTCCTCAATTTCTAGAGAAAGTGAAGTGGTTTCTTCAGATGATCTCAACTCTTCAATGACTTGTTCTTCAGAATAGGGTGGTACTTTTTTTCTCAATTTTTCTTCATGCTCCCTTTCTGCTATTTTCTCCTCTTCCTTTATCTTTATCAATTCTTCAAGGAGGAGTTCAATCCTAGAAAGTGTATCTAAGGGAGGTTGTGAAGGTTGGGATGCTTGGTTGGGGTTGGCTTATGGATGGAATTGGTTGTTTTGTGGTTGTGTGTTATGAAAGTGGTATGACTCTTGTGGGTAATGGAATGAGTTTTGTGGATGGTGGAATGAATTGTATGGATTTGGGAAGAAATTTTGGGCTGAGGCTGATAAACCCATATTTCGTGAGTTCTTTTGTGCTTAATTTGAGTGATTTATATAATCCTTCACCTACTTATTCACATTAATTGCATGGTTTTACTTTCCCTTCCTTATTATGTCGTATTGTGAAAAACTTGTTTCCTAAGCTTTAAAAATTAATTATTTTAATTACCTTTATTTCCATTCGATGCCGTGATTAGTATGTTGAGTAGTTTCAGATTTTCTAAGGCGGAATGACTTAGAGGATGGAAAAGGAAACATACAAAAATGGAAGGAGAAAGCAAAACGGAGCTTTAAGGAAATAGGTGTTCACGCGATCGCATGGACGACGCGATCGCGTGCCAGAAGCGAAGATTCAGCGACGCGGCCGCATGACTGACGCGACCGCGTGGCATGGAAAAGCTCTAAATGACGTGATCGCGTGACCCACGCGGACGCGTGACAGAGGCCACACACCAGAAAATTACAGAACACTCCCCAGCGAGTTCTAAACCCCTTTTTGGCCCAAATCCAAGTCCAGAAAGCATAGACTAGAGGTTATAAAGTAGGGGAATGCATCCATTCATAAGGGGGCTTTTCATAATTCACTTCTCATGATTTAGATTAGTTTTGAGAGAGGTTCTCTCCTCTCTCTCTTAGGATTAAGATTAGGATTAGAAATTAGGATTTTTAGAAACTAGGATTTAGAACTTCTCTTAGCATTCTAGAGTGACTCTCGATCCAGGTTCAATATTCCTTTTTCTATTTAAATCTCTCTTTTATATTTTGATTACTCTGAAGCTTTTATTATGTTTGATTGATGTTGCCCAATTGGCTGTTGATATTTTCTGTGTTAGAATTGACATTTTTATTTAATGATATTTGAGGTATTTCAGTTTACTATTGCTCTCTTTGATTTATGTTATTGTTGCTTCCCGTCTGAGGATATTTTCACTCTAGCAATTTTACTTTTTCCCCTTTTGTCCTTGGTTAAATAATTGGTAACTCTTGATTTGTCAAAGTCACTGTTGATTGAAAATTGGAATTAATTCATCCACTTAACTTGCCTCCATAGTTAGAGGTTAACAAAGTGGGATTAAAATTCAATCTTCATCACAACCGATAAATCTGCACTTCCAATTTATCATACCTTGTCCAAAAGTTTGCTTTACATTATTTATTTATTTTAATTGCCATTTAAATTATTTGCTATATTTATTCCTCATTCTCAAAACCCCAATTTTACCTTTTTCATAACCAATAATAAGAACATACCTCCCTGCAATTCCTTGAGAAGACGACCCGAGGTTTAAATACTCGGTTATCAATTTTAAAGGGGTTTGTTACTTGTGACAACCAAAATATTTGTACGAAGGGATTTCTGTCGGTTTAGAGACTATATCTACAACGCGACTGTTTTTATGAAATTCTTTACTGGCAAAAAATCCTAACGTCAGAGGCATACTCAAATGATGAAGAATTTGGACATGTAAGACTATGAGGTGAGGTTGGATAATTAAGAGGTGATGGCTCTTGATGAATGGGGTATGAATGAGTAAAATCTCTTTGATTTTGATCTTCCTAGCCACAACTTAAGTAGTGATCAATTTTACCAAAATATGGACCATTTTGTGGCTTTGGAAAGTACCCCATTTCATGTCCTTGATACTCCCACCCACCATGAGCATAATAACATGAAACATTCTGTGGTAGTGGAAGGTTTCCCATGAAATTTGCTTGACCAAAATATGGTGGATGCTCTTTTCTTTCTTACAGCAAGCTCTGTTTCAAATAATAATCACCAAAAGAAATTGGAATCTCCATTGTCATAAATGAGGGATTCTTAGTGAGGCAATATTACAAACAGCTAGTGGTTAGTGTGTTAAAAAGTAAATGAACAAAGAAAAACAACTCAAATAGCAGAAAATAGTCGTAACAAACTGAAACAAAAATTAATTACAAAAGAAAAGAAAAGTGCTCAATCTAGTTTTCCTCCAATTTAATCATTGTCAATACAAAACCAATCCCCAGCAACAGCGCCATAAACTTGATTCACTCGAAAACTGTCTCTCAACAATTTCCTACCGACAAGTACACCGAATTTGTTGTCAAGTAAAAATTCACTGTAGAATGAGATCGAATCCCACAGGGATTGGTTCCTTGATCAATGTTAATTGTAGAATTGTTCTAGTTGAGCAAAATCAGAATTGAATAGGGATTTTAGAAAGTAAAATTGGCAAAAAAACTTAAATTGCAAGAATTTAAATGACAGAATTTAAATTGTGGGAAATTAAATGACAGAAGCTGAAATTGCAAGAAATTAAATGGGAATGGGGATTAAGTATGAAATTAAAGAAGCAGAATATAAACAAAAAGGGTAAGATCAGAGTAGCGGATTCACTGGGTTTTAGGAGATATTGAATTCTCTGGATCAAATCATTTTCATCTCTTCCTCAATTAATGCATTTATTGACATTGCTTGGAAATCTTAGATGATTGGATCCCAATGTCTTGGCTCACCAATCTCTCTAAGCATGAACAATTGCCCAATATCTTAATTTAACTGCTCATGAGAAGAGATGAAGTTCGGTCACTGATTATACCACACAAATTCATAGATCAAAGTATTGGTAGGATTAAATGTCACAATATCCATCCAACCCTCAATCTAATCCAATATGAGAAAGCAATTCTAGCATGAATTCTTCATCCCTTTCTCAAGGATCCGAAGAATTCCAATTATGGATAGCTTCTCTGTCAAGACAACTATCCAATTGAATTAAGATCGAAAGCTTTCTAACAAAAATCAAGAGAAAAGAAAGAAGAAAAAAGATGAAAACTACTATTGATCCATTGAATTACAATAGAGCTCCCTAACCCAATGAAATGGGATTACCTAGTCATAGCTCAATTTAATTTTTCAGAAAAAGAAAAGTGTAGAAAGAAATAAAGAAAGTACAAAAGAAACTAAAAAAAGTGCAGGAAATGAAAATCAGGGAATTGAACTCCCAGAGCACCCCTCAGGGCCTGCCAGAGAGCTCCCTTCAATCTTCAACAATTCTTCTATTTATAACCTTCTTCCCCTCCACAATTGGATCTTCAAATACTTGGATGTGGGCCTTGGCCTTGATTGAAGCAATGAGGAATCACCCTAGCTGACGTTGACCTTGGTGAAACGTTCATAACTTGCAGGGTGCCATTTTGAAACTGAAATTGGCCTTAACGTTGGTGGTAATGTTTGTGTGAAAACGTTGAGCACAAACCTTGCATAAAAAATGGGTTCTAGTTGCTGTCATCAATGTTTGACTCAACGTTGGAGTGCCAACGTTCGCCTATCCACGCGTACGCGTACACGACACTTACGCGTGCATTGCCATTTTTCCATTCCGTGCGTGCGCGTCATACACGCGTGCGCGTTGATACAAGTTTCTCAATTCCATATTCTGGGCTTCTCATCATGGACGTTGGCCTTAGCGTTGAACTACAAATGCTCCCTCAAACGTTGGCACATCCACGCGTGCGCGTCATGTACGCGTACGCGTGGATTGTTTTTTCAATTTCCAGAAAGCAAAACATTGGGGGTAACATTGGTATACAAACGTTGGAGGCAACATTGGAAACAATGCTAGATTCGGAAGCTCAAATGTGTTGTCCACCCCATACTTGGAAAGTCCTAAATGTCTACTTTCTAATTCCGTTGGAAGTGCATCATTTGGAGCTCCACAGCTCGAGTTATACTCCATCGAAAGTGCAGAGGTCAGCTGGCCTTACTACCGGTTGGTACCATGTTCGTCTACGCATTTTTTGGGGCAGTTTTCTCCCTAAATTTTAGCGTCCACTATGTACTGCCATATATGCTTGGAAAGTTTTGGATTCCTATACTTTCCAATGCCATTGGAATCACTTCGTTTGAAGCTCTGTAGCTCAAGTTATTCTTGTTTGAAGTAGACCTCTTCAGGCTGTGAGGAGCAACGTTTCTAGCAACGTTGGAGCACCAATTTTGGCTCCAACGTTGCTTCCCTTTGCTTCCTTTCATGGCCTTCTTGTTGCTTCTTTGCCTTCCATTTTCTTAGATTCCTTTTCACCTATCATCAACCAAACATTTGCATCAAAGTTTGCTATAATTCACAAGATCTTTACATCATTAAATCATCAAACAAAAGTTGCATAAAATTTTATGAAAAGCACATAAATAACCAAATTTGCATGGATCAAGGTGTCAATGAAATTCTCATCCAAATATTTATTTATTGCCTAAAAAATGTATGAAACTATTCTAAAATAAACTAAAAATGACTTGTGAAACTAGTCAAGATGCCCTGACATCACAATTTGATATCAAATTAGTTATACTCAAATTAAGGCCAATATCCATACAATTTATGAATGATCACAATTTGATGATAGAATTCAAAATCAATAAGAATTGCATAAAACAATGAGAAAACTTTATTGAAACACAAGTAAGATATGCGAATTATATCAGAGAACCTTACGTCATAATTCATAAAGCATGAAACTGAGATTGAAAATAAAAATCATAGCACGAGTGGTAGTGAATGAGAGAAAATTAGCGAAAATGATATATGGAATAATTTGGTTGTTTAGTTAATTAATTACTAGTAATTATATTCATAATGATATTACAAAATAATTTATTGATTCGTTATTTTTTAGTAAAATATATGTCAATTATTTAATAGTTATTAATTAAATAAAAATGTTGTTTTAATAGCAATTTTATAATTTTTTAGACAATTAAAATATTTATTAAAGTAAAAAAATTATGTATAAAATAAAAGAATGATTTTAATGAGAGAAAAAATAAAAAAAAGAGAGAAAGAACAAAAAAAAAAAAAGAGGGAATAAAGAGAGGATGATAGAAGTAGAAAGATGAGAGAGAAATTAAGAAAGAAAATTTTAATAATAGATATAGGAGAGAAAAAGAGAGAATGATAGGAGGATAATAAATGGGTAGAACGACAAAAAGAGAGATAAAGAGAGAAGATGGAAGGAGGGGGAGACGGAAGGATGGAAGGAAAGAGACACTAGAAAGAAAATTCTAATAATGAACATGGAAGAAATTATAAAAGAAAGTGAGAGAGAGAAACATGATTTTGAAAATCGGATTGGCTGATTAGATCGGTTCAACTTCAAATCATATACTTATATAGTTTGGTTTGATGTAAAAAGTCACCAGACTCGATCATTTACAAATAATTAAATTGACCAGTTGGACTGAACCAAAACTTGACTAGTTCTTATAAAATGATATCATTTTACGTTTTGTTAAAAAAAAAAAAGAAAGCCAAGTTCTCCTCTAATCCTCCTCGCATCAAGCTCTTGAATCATTTTTGAGTCTCAATGGCGGCAACGCAAAAATGCTAGAAAGTCGAAGTCTGAGACGTGCACTAAAACCCACCTATTCAGCATCGGAGAGACAATAACAAGCACTCACCAATCGAAATTAGAAAGGTATTGCGACGATAGATCTAAATAGAGTAATATGTTATTTTTCTTTATCTGAAAAATGAATATCATTCTCTCCATCTCTTATTTTTTTTCTTTTGCTGCTGCGCTGTTGATAAATGCAATATGAATGAATAAATAAAAAGGAAAAAGAGAATAAAAAATGATACTATGATTTTCTTTTTAATTTTTTTTGGGACCAGGAGAAAGGGCCAAAGCCATAAATCTCGAACACACTAGAACTCAAATTTTGTACTTTGTAAATATATTTGCTCATCAATAATTTTTTTTTTCGTCTTATTAAGATTTATTCTTTTCTATTTTATTTTATTTCTTTTTTATTTTTATCGTGTATGGTACTTATGTTTAAAATATTGATATAAATAAATTATAATATTTGTAATCTAAAATAAATATACGTTAAAGGATATACTTTGTCATATGATTATAATTACATATAACTATAATAAATATATGTGAAAATATTTTAGTCACATGATTATAATTATAATAAATATGTGTTAAAAGTTTGTCATGTTATGAGTTTTTATCTATTCATTATGATTAGCTTTTTGTCAAAAAAAAAATAAATTGGTTACTTTTAATATTTTTTATTTGATTTTTAAATTTGTACTTTGATAAGATCGTAAAACTTTAGTTGATATAATATTTTGAATTTGGATGACATTTTAAAGTTTATATTATACTATAATTATATTTTAGTATGATTATTTATATTTTTTTATTATTTTATTATAAAATAAATTTTTGGTTTAACCACGATTGAACTGATTGGACAAGGGGGTAAAAGGAGATAAGGGGAGAGAGGAAAAAGAAAAGGAGAGGAATTTCTGGAAAAGAAAAGGAAAAGGAAAAGGAGTGATACCTATTTAAGAGGGCATTTTTGTCATTTTAGAGACAAAGAATAGAATAGTAATTTTGTCATGTTTAATGATCTAAATACTAGAAGAATTATACAATGTCGGTCTTTGATATCAAGAAGACTAAGAGTTCGTCTCAAAAACAATGGTGCTAATATAGTAGCAACTCATAAGGTGCATTGGGTTAAGTGAGGATAACAAGAAAGGCAAGAATGCAATTCAAGTTCATTGGGAAGACATAAATTCGAATTTAATTAGTTTGTTAGAATTAAATTTAAATTATTGTTAGGGTTATTGAAAGATTTGATTTTTTTTGTAGTATTTTTAGGTGTTTTAATTTGAAATCAAATCTGATCTAATCTAATAAGATCACATATGATTTAAATTGATTATCATATATTTAGGAACTTAAATTTAAATCAAATCTGATCTAATCCAATATGATCAAATATGATTTAACTTAGTTATCCTTATCTTTAGGAGATTTAGATTAAGTTATCTTATCTTATCTTTTAGCCTAATCTGATAGGAGTTTATTTAAACACTATTTTGAGTCTTTCTAAACAATTTTTGATGAATAAATTTTATGAGTGCTACTATACACTTTTTTTTAATATGTATTCAAATGAGGTAAGTGATTTTCTTTTCTTGTTGCATGAAGAATTTTGAAGGATTATTTGTTAAATATATAATTTATAGTAAGTTTTTGAAGTTTGGTCGTCAAATCTGTTTTCTACAAAATTTTTAAGTTAGCTTGCGATTTTTAAATTTCTGATTAATTAAGAATCTTCTATTTGATAATTGATGAGAAAAGGTTGATGAATTGTTGAGATTGAAGGAACCTGTTGATGAGCGGATATTTTATATGCTTTTTGGCATCATTTTCATATAGTTTTTAGCATGTTTTGTTTAATTTTTATTAAGTTTTCATAGGTTTTAGTGTAAAATTCACATTTTTGGATTCTACTTTGAGTTGTGTTTTTATGCAATTTCAGGTATTTTCTGCCTGAAATTGAGGAGCTGGAGCAAAAGTCTGATTCAGAGGCAGAGAAAGCACTGTAGATGCAGTCCGGATCTGACTATGGAAAGCTGACTTCCAGAGCATTCCAGCAATATATAATAGTCCATACTTTGCTTCAGAATAGAAGGCCTGAAATTGGTGTCCAATGCCAGCCTCCTGCCCCAGTCCAGGTGTCCAGCGCCCGAAGGAGGAGAGCAGCGTCCAAACGCAGAAAGAGGGCCCCCTAGCCAATGTTCAATGACCCCTAGCACGTGGATCTCATCAAAGCTTAGCCCAAACAATCACGAAGTAGGTCCCGGAAGTATATTTTAGCACTAAAAGACTGCTTTACCCTTTTTAGGTAATTCTTAGTCATTAGTTTAGTATTAAAGGAAGAAGATCACAGTTGTTTAGGATCTCTTCCAGCATATTTCGAATTTGACATTGTATTTTCTATCAATATGTGTTTCTAAACCTCCTAGGTTCAGGGGAGGAGCCCTGCTGATTTTTTTTGGATTAATAAAAGTATTATTGTTTCTCTTCAATCCGTGTTTGATCCAATTCTAAGATGTATCTTCGTTCTACATCAATATGAATGTGTTGAACTGGCATAAGATTACCACATTCTACATGGGTTCAGAGTGCGTCTTTCATCGGACAATGATGAACCACTAGTTTGATTATACATCTCTTAGACTGCTAATCCACGAATTCGTTGGGGACTTCTCGAGACACCAGTTCAACTAAAGTACGGGGAAATTAGGGTCTCTGTGGTAGAGGCTAGAACCCAAAGGCATAGCATTCTCTTGTCCGAAAGATACGACCTTATCTGTGGCATTTTGAGTAGGATTACTAAGGAGAATGGTCTGCAGGAGTTTTACCCTCAATCAGAATGGATCCACAATAACCTTGGGGTTCAGATTTGGAGGAACATGGGACCTCTCAATCAGCGACAATCACATATAGCCTGCCATAGAAGAAATCATTCACAATTGAAGAAGACAGTAAGACCAGAGTTAACCCAGAAGGATAAAGCATCTCCAACCCTTAACCATCTTCTTATCATTATAAACAGGTCAACCTATTTTAGATCTCATTATTCCTTTTATGCAATTAAACAAACATACCAACATCTCCTACTCACTTGACTAAGATTTGCAGGATAACCATAACGTGCTTCAAACCACAATCCTCATGGGATCGACCCTGACTCGCTCAAGTATTACTTGGAAAACCCAGTGCAATTGCTGGTTCAGTTGTACGAAGTGTGGGGATTCGTGCCACCAAGTTTTTGGTGCCGTTGCCGGAGATTGTTCGAGTTTGGACACCTGACGGATTATCTTGTTCCTTAGATTAGGTATTGTCTTTAATTTTGTTTGAGTCTTTTTATTTTCTTCTTTTTTTCAAAAAACATTTAAAAATCTTTCAAAAAAAAATATTTTTCTTATTTTCTTTGTTTAATCTTTGTTTTTGGTTTGAATCTTTTGTTTTCATTCTTGTTGAAATTTTTGAATTCTTTGAGTCTTTCTTTCTAAAAATTTTCAAAAATAGTTTCTTTTATTTAAATCTTGTGTCAATCTTCAAGTTTGGTGTCTTCTTGTGTCTTTTCTTTTAAATTTTTGAAAAATTGTGTTTTGGTTTTCAAAAATTTTAAGTTTGGTGTCCTTTGCATGTTCTTGTTTTCTTTGAATTCTGAGTTTTGTTCTTGGTGTTCTTCTTGATCTTCAAAGTGTTCTTGTTTTTCTTCTTGTTTTGATCTTAAAATTTTTAAGTTTGGTGTCTCTTTGTGTTTTTCTTCTCAATTTTTGAAAATTAGTCTTCTTATATCTAAAAATGTTAAGTTTGGTGTCTTTTTGTTGTTTTGCTCTTTCCTCATTAAATTCAAAAATAAAAAAATCTTTTCTATCTTTATTTTAATTAAATTTTTGAAAATTACAATAAAAATTTGGATTTTAATTTTAAATTATTATCTTATCTTATCTTAGCTTTCGAATTTCAAAATCAAATATTTTCAAAAATCATATCTTTTTCAAATCTTTATCTTATCTTGTTTTAATTTAAAAATTTAATAATTTAAAATTCAAATTTCAAAAATCTTATTTTATCTTATTTAAAATTCAAATTTTAAAATTCAATTTCAAAATTCAAAATTTCAAATTTCAAATTTCAAAATCAAATCTTTTTCAAAAATTAAATTTCAAATCTTATCTTTTTCAACTTCTTTTCAAATCTTTTCTTTTAAAGTTTGATTCTTTCTTATCTTATCTTTCTTTTAAAATTTCAAATTTCAAATTTCAAATCTTTTTAAATTAAAAACTAACTTTTTTATTTTAAATTTAAATCTTTTTAATTTAAAACTTATCTTTTCTTAAGTTCCTTATCTTATCTTTCTTACCTAACTTATCTTATCTTTTCTATCTTATCTTCTTTTAAATTTTAAAATTAAATCTTTTTCAAATCTTTTTAATTCTTATCTTGTTGACTATTTCAAATATTTTCAAAATCAAATCTTTTCTAATCTTCTATCTTATCTTGTTTTCAAATCTTTCTTGATTAGTTACTTGTTTTTCCTCTCTTCTTTCTAAAAAATTCCTAACTAATTTCTCTCTCTTCTAATTTTCGAAATTTCTTCTTCTATTTCTCTCTCTACTTTTTAAAAAATTCATTAATTAATTTTCGATTCCTTTTCATTTATTAACCTTTATTTTTGAATTACATAAATAAATAAAAAAACAAAAATATTTTAATTCTTGTTTTTCTTTTCTACTTCTAATTTTCGAATTCTTCTTCTCATTCTTCTATCTTCATTCTTCTTTCTCTTCTTCTTCACATCTCACTAGGAGTTCTCTGTCCTCTAGCATAGAAGCTTCCTTTCTTGTTGTATTTGTGTTCTCTTGTTTATGGCTAGAAACAGGGATAAAGAGCCTCTCTTTAATATTGATCCTGAACATGAGAGGACTTTAAGAAGGATCTTACAACAAGTTAAAGCACAACACTCCAGAAGAAAAATCTCAAAAAATTTTAAACAAGAAGCTAAACACATGGCCGAACATGAAGGAGAGGCAAGAAAGGTTCTTGGTGACTTCACCATCCCTACCTCTGACTTTTATAGCAGAAGTATCTCTGTACCTTCCATTGGAGCTAACAACTTTGAGCTTAAGCCTCAGTTAGTCTCTCTTCTGCAACAGAATTGTAAGTTTCGTGAACTTCCGTTGGAAGATCCACATCAGTTCCTAGCTGAATTCTTGCAAATCTGTGATACTGTTAAGACCAATGGAGTGGATCCTGAGGTCTACAAACTTATGATCTTTCCCTTTGCTGTAAGAGACAAAGCTAAGATATGGTTAGATTCTCAACCTAAAGAGAGCCTAGACTCTTGGAAAAAGCTGGTCAATGCTTTATTGGCCAAATTCTTTCCTCCTCAAAGGATGAGTAAAATAAGAGTGGAAGTTCAAACCTTTAGACAAAGAGAAAGTGAATCCCTCTATGAAGCTTGGGAAAGATATAAGCAACTAATCAGGAGATGCCCTTCTGACATGCTCTCAGAATGGTCTTTCATAGGTATCTTCTATGATGGTGTTTCTAAAATGTCCAAGATATCATTGAATAGCTCTGCAAGTGGATCACTCCACTTGAAGAAAATATGTACAGAAGCAAGAGAACTCATTGAGATGGTTGTAAACAACCAATTTCACGTACACCTCTGAGAGAAACCTTGTGAACAATGGGGTCCCACAGAAGAAAAGAGTTCATGAAGTTGATACTCTGAATGCCATATTGGCTCAAAACAAGATCTTGACCCAGCAGGTTAATATGATCTCTCAGTATTTTACTGGAATACAAGTTGTAGCTGGCAGTACTCAGGAAGCTTCTTCTGAAATAGAAGCTTGTGATCCTGATCAACCCACTATGGAGGAGGTGAATTACATGGGACAACCCTATGGAAACACCTATAACCCTTTATGGAGGAATTATCCTAACCTTTCATGGAAGGATTAACAGAAGTCTCAACAAGGCTTCAATAATAATCAAGGTGGAAGGTACCAGAATAGGTTCAACAATAGGCCACCATTCCCATCTTCTCAAGGGAATATGGAGACTCCTAAGCAGATCCTTTCTGACTTAGCTATTCTAGTCTCAGGCTTCTCTAAGATCACTCATAGTTTCATAACTGAAACATGGTCCTCCATCAGAAATTTGGAGGTACAAATTCGTCAACTGAGCAAGAGGATCCCTGAGACTCTTCCTGACATTCTTCCTAGTAACACTGAAGTAAACCCAAGAGAAGAGTGCAAGGCCATCACCACTGAGGCTGAGGACGAATCTGGAGAGAATGGAAAGGCATTGAACACCAGTGAAGAAGATCTCACTAGGTGTTCAACGCCGAAAATGGCTAAGAGCCTTGCGCTGAACGCCAGTGAGGAAGCCCTCACTGGGCGTTCAATGCCCAAACAGACAAGGAAGCTGGCGTTTAATGCCAGCAAGGACATCCCTGTTGCGTGTTCAACACCCAAAGAGCCATCAGAGCTGGCGTTAAATGCCAATAATGACACACCTTCTGAGTGCTCAATATCTACTCAAGAAATCCCTATCCAAGAACTAAAGGAAGCCAAGGCTCATATAGAGACCATAGAGATTCCTTTGAATGCACTTCTGCAATCCATGAGTTCTGATGAATACTCATCCTTTGATGAGAATGAAAACACTAGGGAAGGGCAAGTTGCTAGGAGCTACCTCAGAAGCTTCCAGATCCTGGACGCTTCCTGATTCCTTGCACCATAGGCACCATGACCTTTGAAAAGGCTCTGTGTGACCTAGGGTGAAGCATAAACCTCATGTCACTCTCTGTAATGGAGAAGCTAGAAATCTTTGAGGTACAAGCTGTAAATATCTCATTAAAGAAGGTAGACAAGACAGCGAAGAGGCCATATAGCTTAATAGAGGATGTCTTGGTGAAGGTTGAAGACCACTACATCCCTACAAACTTTGTAGTCTTGGATATTAGAGAGGATGAGGTCGAATCTATCATCCTTGGAAGACCTTTCTTAGCCACTGCCAATGCTATCATTAGCTAAGGGAGAATTGATTTTACAACTAGGGGAGGATCACATCTTGTTCAAGATGCCTCACCCCAACTCTCCCTCTGAGATAACTGTGTAACACTTAGTGTTCCAACTATCTCTTTCAGTGCAGAGCTTTACTAAGCCCCCAAACATCAATTCTAAGTTTGGTGTTGGGCAGCTATTAACAAGCACTGAGAAAAAAGGTACTAGGAAGAAAGTACCTAAAAGCTGGAGGGACAAGAAAGTCCCCACTGAAGGCCTCTCACCTGGCATGAGAGTTGTCTTCACCAAGAAACCAGTCATACCATATACAGTGAGTCTGTGTTCTGTCTCTATAGCATGTGGAGCTCATCCAAGAGTAGACAGGAAGAAAGTTCACTATAAGGGGAGAAATTCTGAGCCCATATCCATCTCCATATGGAGCTAACCATCTAGCTAATGACGTTAAAGAAGCACTTGTTACGAGGCAAACCAACCTTAATTAATTATTTCTATTTTTTTAATTCCTTAATTTTGTTTTTCTTTAAGTTATTTCATTAGGTTCATGATCATGTGCAGCAGTCAGAACAGAGACAAAAATGTTCAGCAGTGAAAACAAAGCACTCTGGATGGAGTGTTGCTGGCGTTGAATGCCAGCCAAGGAGAAGACGCTGGGAGTTCAAATGCCAATGTAGAGGCAGGGAATCTGAATTCCCTTGCCTCTCAAGACCAGTAGGTCCCACAGTATCTTTACCTATCCCACTTCTTCCTTCTTACTTTCACACTTTCCCACACACTCTACCCTATAAACCCTAGCCCAATCACATCTATATTACTTCCCCAAAACCATCATAAATCCCACGAGTCCCCACCCACTTCAAAATCAAATTTTTCTCACATTTACCCCACCCATGACTGAACCTACCCTAGCCCACTCCTATAAATACCTATCATTCTAACCCTTCATACACACACCTCTTATACACTCTCAAGACCCCTTGGCCGAATCCCTCTCTCCCTCTATCTCCTTCTATTTTCTTCTTCTTCTATTCCATTCTTCTCTTTTGTTTATTTTTACTCGAGGACGAGCAAAGCTTTTCAGTTTGGTGTGGGAAAAGAGTTGCTTTTTGCTTTCCATTACCACTTATGTCACCCAAGGTTGGAGAATCCTCTAGAAGGAGGAAAGGAAAGGCAGTAGCCGCCACCTCTGAATCTTGGGAGATGGAGAAATTCATCACCAAAGCCCATCAAGACCACTTCTATAAAGTAGTGGCAGAGAAAAAGGTGATCCCTGAGGTCCCTTTCAGGCTCAAGAAGAATGAGTATTCAGAAATCCGAAGAGAGATCCAAAGAAGAGGTTGGGAAGTCCTAACCAATCCCATCCAAGAGGATGGGTTCTTAATGGTGCAAGAGTTCCATGATAATGCATGAGTCACGAAAAACCATGACAATAGTGTGAACCCAAATCCCAAGAATTGGAGCACCATGGTCTGAGGGAGAATCTTAGATTTTAGCACGAAAAGTGTGAGGTGCCAACATCTCATCTGTCATCTATGCAATTTAGCTGAAATTTTCATAGAAGGAGATATCTCTATTGAGGAGGGCAAGCCCATCACTAAGAAGAGGATATAGCAAACTAGAGAGCATGCACAAAAGTCTGTGCAATTGCCTCAGTATGAGATCCCTGAGATGCCTCAAGGGATGTATTTTCCTCCACAAAGCTATTGAGATCAATGGCATACTTCCATGGGATAATTGAGCTCTAACATGAATCAGTTAAGGATGGAGCATCAAGAGCATTCCACCATCCTCAATGAAATTAGAAAAGACCAAAGGGCTATGAGGGAAGAACAACAAAGACAAAGGAGTGACATTGAAGAGATTAAGTGCTACATTGGGTCCTCAAGGAGGAGTACTAGCTGCCACCATTAAAGGTGGATTCGTTCTCTTGATCCCCTCTCCTTTTGTCAATTTTTCTGTTTTCTGTTATCTTGTATTGTCTATTCTCTTGTTCTTTTTGCATGATCATTTCCATCTATGTCTTTGAGCTATAAAACGTTCTATATATCTCTCACCTTGCTTAAAAGAAAATTTTATTTGAAAAGAATTAAGAGATACATGAATTTCAAGTTATATAATAAGAATAATTCAATTTTCTTGATGTGGTGACATTACTTTACTTTTCTGAATCTATGAATAAACAGTGCATATTTGAAGTTGGAATTTTAGAATGTTGGCTCTTGAAAGAATGATGAAAAAGGAAAAGTATTATTGGTAATCTGGAAAATCCAAAAATTGATTCTTGAAGCAAGAAAAAGCAGCAAAAAGAAAAAGAAAACCCACGTTGCAAAAGAAAGAAAAAATAAATATATATGCATGTAAAAAAATAATATAGATGAAAAAAATGAAGAATAAAATGCAGAAAAAACCAATAAGCTCTTTAAACCAAAAGGCAAGAGCAAGAAGCTAACAACCCTTTAAAACAAAAGGCAAGGGTAAAAGGATCCAAAGATCCTAAGAGTGTGCTTAAGAACTTTGGACACCTCTATCTGGGGATTCTAGCAAAGCTGAATCACAATCCAAAATGGTTCACCCAGTTAAAGTGTCTGTGGCATTTATGTATCCGGTGGTAATACTGGAAAACAAAGTGCTTAGGGTCACGGCCAAGACTCTAAAAGCTATGCTCAAGAAAAAAAAAAGAACTGAACTAGGAGAGTCAATAATATCATCTAGATTATAAGTTCCTAAAGAGATCAAAACTTCTGAGTTTCAATGGATAGTGAGATGCCAAAACTATTCAGAAGCAAAAAAGCTACTAAGTCTCGCTCATCTAATTGAAACTGAGCTTTATTAGAAACTCTGAGATTTATTGTATCTTACTCTTCTTCTTAACCTATTGTGTTTTTAGTTGCTTGGGGACAAGCAACAGTTTAAGTTTGGTGTTGTGATGAGCGGATATTTTATACACTTTTTGGCATCATTTTCATATAGTTTTTAGCATGTTTTGTTTAATTTTTATTAACTTTTCATAGGTTTTAGTATAAAATTCACATTTTTGGATTCTACTTTGAGTTTGTGTTTTTTATGCAATTTCAGGTATTTTCTGGCTACAATTGAGGAGCTGGAGCAAAAGTCTGATTCAGAGGCAGAGAAAGCACTGTAGATGCTGTCTGGATGTGACCTCCTTGCACTCGAAAGAGCTTTTCTGGAGCTATAAAAATCCAAATGAAGTGTTCTCAACGGATATGGAAAGCAGATTTCCAGAGCTTTCCAGAAAAGTATAATTGTCTATACTTTGCGTCATAATAGGAGGCCCAAAATTGGCGTCCAACATCAGCCTTCTGCCCTAGTCCAGGTGTCCAGTGCCCAAAGGAGGAGACTGATGAGTGGATATTTTATACGCTTTTTGGTAGTATTTTCATATAGTTCTTAGCATGTTTTATTCACTTTTTATTATATTTTTATTAATTTTTATGCAAAAATTACATTTCTAGACTTTACTATGAGTTTGTGTATTTTTTTGTAATTTCATGTATTTTTGGCTGAAATTGAGGGACCTCAGCAAAAATTTGATTCAGAGGCTGAGAAAGGACTGCAGATGCTGTTGGATTCTAACCCTCTTGCACTCGAAGTGGACTTGATGGAGCTACAGAAGCCCAATGGGCGGTCTCTTAATTGCATTGGAAAGTAGACGTCTTGGGCTTTCCAGAAATATATAATAGTCCATACTTTGTCCGAGATATGACGGCCCAAACTGGCGTTAAACGCCAGTTAGAGACTATTTTCTGGCGTAAAACGCTAGAACTGGCACCAAAACTGAAGTTAAACGCCCAAAGTGGCACCCAAGTTGGCGTTTAACTCCAAGAATATCCTATGCACGTGAAAGCTTCAAAGCTCAGCCCAAACACTCACCAAGTGGACCCCCGGAAGTGGATTTCTGCACTATCTGCACTTAGTTACTCATTTTCTTTAAACCTAGGTTACTAGTTTAGTATAAAAACTACTTTTAGAGATTCATTTCGGGGAGGATGACATTTTACATCTCTTATTGTATCTTCGACGGCATGAGTCTCTAAACTCCATACGTGGGGGTGAGGAACTCTACTGTGTTTCAATGGATTAATGCAATTACTGTTGTTTTCTATTCAATCATGCTTGCTTCTGTTCTAAGATACTCACTCGTACTTCAAGGTGAAGAATGTAATGATCCATGACACTCATTATCATTCTCAAATTTATGAACGCGTGCCTAACAACCACTTTTGTTCTATCTGAGCTCAATGTAGTCATTGGGCGACAGCTTGAGTGCGTATTTCTTGGGTTTCTAATCCACGAGTTTGACTTGCTTCTCCTGAAAACAGAGCATTTAAACTTGTGAGGTTAGAACTTTTGTGGTAGAGGCTAAAACTAATTGGCAGCATTCTTGAGATCCGGAAAGTCTAAACCTTGTCTGTGGTCAGTAGGATCTGGGATGGAAAGATTGTGACGATCTTCAAACTCACGAATGTTTGGCGTAGTGACAGTGTGCAAAAGGATAGAGGGATCCTATTCCGACACAAGTGAGAATCGACAGATGATTAGCCGTGTGGAAACCGTACCTGGACCATTCTCACGGAGAGGACGGATTGTAGCCATTGACAACGGTGATCCACCAACATATAGCTTGCCATAGAAGGAGTCATGCGTGTTTGGAGAAGAAAACAGTAAGAAAGCAGAGGTTCAGACGACAGAGCATCTCCGGAACCTCAACCTGTTCCTCATTACTGAACCACAAGTATAATTCATTTTATGTTATTTAACTTTCATAAATAAAATCGTTTTTATCACTAATCTCCTAACTAAGAGTTACAGGATCGACTCTTACTCACGTAAGGTATTACTTGGACGACCCAGTGCACTTGCTGGTTAGTTGTATCAGAGTTGTGAAAAGTGTAAATCTCATTTCCGTGCACCAAGTTTTTGGCGCCATTGCTAGGGATTGTTCGAGTTTGGCCAACTGAAGGTTCATCTTGTTGCTTAGATTAGGTAATTTTCTTCTTGTTTCAACCTTTATTTTCTTTTAAAAAAATTTTGTGTTTCTTGTTTGAGTCTTGTGTCAAATTTTAAGTTTGGTGTCAATTGGATGTTTTAATTTTTCTTAAATTTTCGAAAATATATGCATTGTGTTCTTTCTTGATCTTCAAGTTGTTCTAGTTTATTTTCCTTGTTTGATCTTTAGTTTTTCTTGTTTGGTGTCTTTCCTTGTTTTTCTTGTGCATTTTCAAATTATTAGTGTCCAAAGTATAAAAATTTTTAAGTTTGGGGTTTTTTGTGTCCTTATTTCCTTAAAAATTTTCAAAATTTGTTCTTGGTGTTCATCTTGATCTTCAAAGTGTTCTTGGTGTTCATCCTAACATTCAAAGTTTTCTTGTTTATTTTCTTTGTTTTGATCTAAAAATTTTAAGTTTGGTGTCATTTTAGTGTTTTTCTCTTTCCTCATTAAATTAAAAAAATATATATCTTTTCCTTTATTTACTCATCATTTTCGAATTCCTAAGGTTGACTTAGTCAAAAATTTTTAAAATTTAGTAGTTTCTTGATAGTCAAGTCAAAATTTCAATTTTAAAATTTTATCTTTTTAAATCTTTTTCAAAAAAAATTCTTTTTCAATTTTCTTTTTATATTTTTCAAAAAATATTTTATAAAATTTTTTAAAATCTTTTTTTTATAATTTTCGAACTACTTGTCTTAGTTTATTATTTTGATTGAAAAATTTTAAGTTTAGTATTTTCTTGTTAAGAAAGTTTCAATCTTTAAAATTTTAAAATCATCTCTTTTTGAAAAAACCTTTCTTTTATTTATTTTCTTACAAGTATCTTTAATTTTAAGACACATCTTTTTCAAAACTTCCTAACCACCCTCTCTTTCTTCTTTTTTTGAAAATCAACACACAAAAAAGGGAAGTAAATATTTTTATTTACAATCCACATCATCATCTCCCTTTCTCCATCATGGACCTAAGTGGAAATGAATAGTCCAGAAGGACTCTAGGGTCAAATGCTAACCCCACTACTGCTTCATATGGGAGTAGTATCTGTATACCTCCCATCAGAGCCAACAATTTTGAGCTAAACCCTCAGCTCATTAACATGGTATAGCGAAATTGCCAATATTCCAGTCTTCCACAAGAAGAACCTATTGAGTTTTTGGCATAGTTCTTACAAATTGCTGACACAATGCGTGATAAGGAAGTAGATCAGGATGTCTACAGATTATTGTTGTTTCCATTTGCTGTAAAAGATCAAGCTAAGAGGTTGTTAAACAACCAACCCAAAGCCAATATAAGAACATAGAAATAGTTGTCAGACAAATTCCTGAATCAATATTTCCTCCAAAAAGGATGACATAACTAAGGCTGGACATCCAAGGCTTTAAACAAGAGGATAATGAATCTCTTTATAATGAAATGTTCTCAGAATGGGTGTATTTAGACATCTTCTACTACGGGTTTACAGAAAAGGCCTAGATATCTCTAGACCACTCAGCTGGTGGATCTATACACATGAGAAAAACAATTGAAGAGGCTCAAGAGCTTATTGATACAGTTGCTAGAAATCAGCATCTGTACTTAAGTAGTGAGTCCTCCATGAAAGAAGAGGCTAAAGTAATATCCACTGAACCTAGTCCTCCAGAACAAGTTGCTGAGCTCAATCAACAATTGCTTTTTCTAACAAATCAGTTAGCGGAATTTAAGGAGATGCTACAAGATACCAAAAATGCTAACAAGAATATGGAAGCACAATTGGATCAGACAAGACAGCAGTTATCTAAATAGATAACAGAAGAATGCCAAGCTGTTCATTTAAGGAGTGAAAAGACATTGAATGTCTTAATTCAAAGCAGCAGAAAGCCAAGAAAGGAACAACTAAAAGAGGACGACCAATTCACTGCCCAAAATCCCTCTGAGGATAGTAAGAGCCCAGAGAGGAATGATTCTGGCATTCAAATGCCAGAAAAGGGTCAGAAGTCGGTGGTAAACGCCCATACTGTAGTCAATTATGGCGTTCAAACACTAGAAAAGGGTAGCAACCTGGCATTAAACGCCCATACAGCACCCAATTCTAGGGTTCAAATGCCAATGAGGGATCAGACACCTGCAAGTGCTGATAACAACCCCGTTAAGCAGGCTTCTCCAACCACTTCTGTAGGAAATAAACTTGCAGCAACTAAGGTTGAAGAATATAAAGCCAAGATGCCTTATCCTCAAAAACTCTATCAAGCAGAATAGGATAAGCAATTTTCCCACTTTACAGGCTATCTCAGGACTCTTGAAATAAAGATTTCGTTTGCAGAGGCACTTGAGCAAATACCCTCTTAATCTAAGTTCATGAAGGAGATCTTAAGTCACAAGAAGGATTGGAGGGAGACTAAAAAAGTTTTTCTCACTGAAGAATACAGTGCAGTCATATTAAAGAGCTTACCAGAGAAGCTTAAAGATCCCGGAAGCTTTATGATACCATGGACATTAGAGGATGCTTGTACCAAGATAGCTTTATGTGATCTTGGGGCAAGTATCAACCTGATACCTGCATCCATTATCAGAAAGTTTGGTTTGACTTCTTAAGTCAAACCAACCCGAATATGTCTCCAACTTGCTGATGGCTCCATTAAATTTCCATTAGGCGTAATTGAAGACATGATTGTCAAGGTTGGGCCATTCTCCTTTCCCACTAATTTTGTAGTGCTGGAAATAGAGGAGCACAAGAGTGCCACTCTCATTCTAGGATGACCTTTCCTAGCAACTGGACGAACTCTCATTGACGTCCAAAAAGGGGAGGTGACACTGATAGTCAATGAGGATGAGTTTAAGTTGAATGCTGTCAAAGCTATACAGCATCCAGACACATCTAAAGACTACATGAGCGTTGATATTATTGACTCCCTGGTGAAAGAAGTTACAATGACTGAGAGTCTCAAATTTGAGCTAGAGGACATGTTTAAAGATGTTCAGCCTGATTTAGAGGAACCAGAGAAAATAGAAGAATCTCTTAAAACTCCTCAGGAAGAGGAGAAGCCTCCTAAACCCGAGCTCAAACCACTACCACCATCCCTGAAATATGCATTTCTAGGAGAAGATAACACTTTTCCGGTAATCATAAGCTCTGCTTTAGAGTCACATGAAGAGAAAGCACTAATTCAAGTGCTAAGGATGCACAAGACAGCTCTTGGGTGGTCCATAAGTGATCTTAAGGGCATTAGCCCAGCCAGATGCATGCACAAGATCCTATTGGAGGATGATGCTAAGCTAGTGGTTCAACCACAAAGGCGGCTGAATCCAGCGATGAACGAGGTGGTGTAGAAAGAGGTCACTAAGTTACTAGAGACTGGGATTATTTATCCTATTTCTGATAGCCCATGGGTAAGCCCTATCCAACTTGTCCCCAAAAAGGGAGGCATGACAAAGGTTCATAATGAAAAGAATGAACTGGTCCCTACAAGAACAGTTACAGGGTGGCGTATGTGTATTGACTACAGAAGGCTCAATACAGCCACCAGAAAGGATCATTTTCCTTTACCATTCATATACTAGATGCTAGAGAGACTAGCAGGTCAGGAATACTGTGGCTTTTTGGATGGCTATTCAGGTTACAACTAAATCACAGTAGATCCTCAGGACCAGGAGAAAATAGCATTCACATGTCCATCTGTAGTGTTTGCCATTTAGTCTGTGCAATGCACCTGTAACCTTTTAGAGGTACATGCTCTCTATCTTCTCTGATATGGTAGAGAAATTTCTGGATGTTTTCATGGATGACTTCTCAGTATTTGGAGACTCATTCAGCTCCTGTCTTGACCATCTAGCACTTGTTCTGAAAAGATGCCAATAGACTAACCTGGTTTTAAACTAGGAGAAATGCAACTTTATGGTAACTAAAGGAATTGTCTTTGGGCACAGAATTTTGAACAAGGGAATAGATGTGGATAAAGATAAGGTAGAAGTAATTGAAAAATTACCACCACCTGCCAATTTTAAGGCAATTAGAAGCTTTTTGGGGCATGCATGATTCTATAGGAGGTTTATAAAGGATTTTTCAAAAATTGCAAAACCTCTGAGCAATCTGCTAGTCGCTGATACACCATTTGTCTTTGACACAGAGTGTCTGTAGGCCTTTGAGACTTTGAAAGCTAAGCTGGTCACAGCACCAGTCATTTATGCACCAGACTGGACATTACCATTCGAATTAATGTGTGATGCCAGTGACCATGCCATTGGTGCAGTATTAGGACAGATGCATGACAAGCTTCTGCATGTGATGATTGGATTTTTGACGGTTTAGAATTTCACTAATGAAATCTCCTTGTAAAGTATAGTTTCTAAACCAACAATAATCCTTTCATACAAAAGATTGTTTATCACTAAAACAAACCCCTAAATTTATAAACCAAAGTATTGAACCTCGGGTCGTTCTCCCTAGGAATTACAATAAAGTGTCTTGTTATTGGTTACGAGTTATTTTGGGGTTTTTGAGATTTTAGACAAGAAATATAAATGGCAAAGAAAATAAACTAACAACTAACAAAGCTCTTGGCAAGATATGAGAACTAGAAATCCTATCCTAGTTATCTTCCTCAATTGTGACCACAATTTATTCATTGCTACCACTTAGTTAACCTCTAACTAAGGAGGAAAATCAAGTGGATGAATCAATTTGATTTCTCAAGTCCTAATCAACTCCTAAAGGAAAGACTAGCTTTAAAGGCATTTAAATCAATTAGCAACTTCTAATTATCAATCAAAAAAAGAATTAGATAACTCAAGAGTCACTAATTACTCTACCTAGGCCAAAAGGAACAAAACCTACACTAAAATCCAACCAAGCATTTCATCAAACACTTGAAAGGTACAAAAGAAAAGCATAGTAAATTGATAACAAGAATAGAATCTAACAACAATTATTGAAAGGAATTCACAACAACAATCAAAAGAAACACAATTATTATGAATTACCTTGATTGAATTGAAAGAGAGTAGAAGAAACAAAAGTAGATCTACAACAAAACACAAGAACAACATAAAAGAGATTACAACAAAAGAATGGAAGAAGAATGAATGTAACAACAAGGAATTGAGAAGATAGAAGTAGAAGAAGATGAATTAAAATCTAGATCTAAGAACTAAGCCTAATCCTAATCCTAGAGAGAAGTGAGAGCTTCTCTCTCTAGAAACTAACTCTAACTACTAAAATATGACTAATGGAAACTAACATTTATATCCCTCTTCAATCCTTGGCTTAAATAGCATCAGAAATAAGTTGGATTGGGCCCACAAGGCTTCTAAAATCGCTGGCCACGAGTTGCATTAAGTGGATCATGTGCCACCATCGGCGCGTCCGCGTACCGTGCACGTGCGTGCCCATATGCGCGATGCAACTATGGCAAATCTTCTATCATTTCGAAGCCCCGGATGTTAGCTTTCCAACCCAACTGAAACCGCATCATTTGGACCTCTGTAGCTCAAGTTATGTTCGATTAAGTGCGAAGAGGTCGGCTTGACAGCTTTTGCGATTCCTTCATTTCTTCATGAATTCTCCATTTTTTACATGCTTTTCCTTTATTCCCTTTATCCAATCCTTGCCTCCTAAATCTGAAATCACTTAGAAAACATATCAGGGCATCTAATGGAATCAAGGAGAATTAGATTTAGCTATTTTAAGTCCTAAAAAGCATGTTTTCACTCTTAAGCACAATTAAGGGAGAAGTTCTAAAACCATGCTATTTCATTGAATAAATGTAGGTAAAAGGTGATAAAATCCCTTAAATGAAGCACAAGATAATCCCTACAAATGGGGTTTATCAGCATGTCATTTATTATGCTAGCCGTGTTTTAAATGACGCATAGAAGAATTACACAACCACAGAAAAGGAGTTGCTTGCAGTGGTTTATGCCATTGACAAGTTCAGATCTTATTTAGTAGGATCAAAAATGATTGTGTACACTGACCATGCTGCTCTAAAATATCTCCTCACAAAGTAGGATTCAAAACCCAGACTCATAAGATCGGTATTGCTTCTGCAAGAGTTTGATATAGAAATAAGAGACAGAAAAGGGACACAGAACCAAGTAGTTGATCACCTGTGCCGGATAGAACCAGTAGCAGGAGAGTCCCTCCCTCTTACTGAAATCTCTGAAACCTTTCCAGATGAGCAACTCTTTGCCATTCAGGAAGTACAATGGTTTGCAGACATTGCAAACTTTAAAGTTGTGAGATTCATACCCAAAGAGTACAGTAGGCAACAAACAAAAAAATGGTTTCTGATGCAAAGTACTACTTGTGGGATGAACCATATCTCTTTAAGAGATGTGCAGACGGAATAATCCGTAGATGTGTGCCTAAAGAAGAAGCAGAGAAGATCCTATGGCATTGCCATGGATCACAATATAGAGGATATTTCGGAGGTGAGCGACCAGCCACAAGGGTTCTCCAATGTGGCTTCTACTGGATTACTCTCTATAGAGACTCCCGAGAGTTTGTACGTAATTGTGACAGTTGCCAGAGGGTGGGTAATCTGCCTCACGATTATGCCATGCCTCAACAAGGGGTCTTAGAGATTGAGTTGTTTGATGTATGGGGTATTGACTTCATCAGACCTTACCACCATCATATTCAAACACTTATATTCTAGTGGCAGTAGACTATGTATCTAAATGGGTAGAGACAATTGCAACACCCACTAATAATACTAGGACAGTGATAAAGTTCCTCTGGAAGCATATTTTCAATAGGTTCGGTGTCCCTAGGGTACTGAGCAGTGATGGAGGCACTCATTTCTGCAATAAATAGCTTGACTCTGCTCTGATCCGGTATGGAATTAACCACAAAGTGGCAACTCTATATCATCCACAGATAAATGGGCAGGCTGAAGTCTCAAATAGAGAACTAAAACGAGTCCTGGAACAGACTGTAAATACCCGTAGAACGGATTGGGCAAGAAGTCTGGATGATGCTCTGTGGGCATACAGAACTGCATTTAAAACTCCTATAGAGACCTCTCCATACCAGCTTGTGTATGGAAAAGCCTGTCATCTGCCAGTGGAACTAGAACATAAGGCCTACTGGGCGACCAGGTTCCTAAACCTAAATGCTAAGGTAGCTAGAGAAAAAAAATTACTCCAGTTGAATGAGCTAGAGGAGTTCAGACTTAATGCTTTCAAAAATGCTAAAATTTACAAGGAGAAAGCAAAAAGGTGGCATGACAAAAAGCTGTCATCTAGAGTCATTGAGCCAGGACAGAAGGTTCTGCTGTTTAACTCTAGGCTCAGATTATTTCCTGGGAAATTGAAATCCCGGTGGAAGGGACCATATGTGATTACAAGTGCGTCACCATATGGATATGTAGAACTTCGGGATATTGACTCTGACAAAAACTTCATTGTTAATGGATAGAGAGTCAAGCATTATCTTGAAGGCCATGATGAGCAAGAATGCTCAAGACTGAGACTAGATTAAAGCTTAGTAAAGTCCAGCTAAAGACAATAAAGAAGTGCTTGCTGGGAGGCAACCTAGCCATTAGCAAAAATTAGATGTTTTGAGTTTATTTGATTTTATTATTCATGTTTGTTAATATATTTCAGTAAATAATTTAGAAAAATACAGGTTCAGAACATAAAGCAGAAGAATCATAGAGACAAAGAGCTTACTGGCGTTAAAACTCCAGTAAAGAGGCATTTTGGGCGTTAAACGCCAGAATGGCTATCATTCTGGGTGTTTAACGCCAGTAAAGGTATCATTCTGGGAGTTAAACGCCAGAATGGGCAGCATTCTGGGCGTTTAATGCCAGAAATTGTAGCATCCTAGGTGTTTAGAAAAATGCCCAGTAATAAAAAATTTCTGGCGTACCTGGCTGGGCGTTAAACGCCAGAATGGGCAGTATTCTGAGCGTTTAACGCTAAAAATAGCAGCATCCTGGGTGTTCAGAAAAACGCCCAGTAATAAAGGATTTCTGGCATTTAACGCCCAGCCAGGTACCCTGGCTGGGCGTTAAACGCCCAAAATGGCCACCAGATGGGCGTTAAACACCAGAATGGCTATCATTCTAGGCGTTTAATGCCAGAACAGCAAGGGGGAGGGAATTTTGTTTCCAATTCAATTTTTTTTCGAATTTTCTTGTTTTAATTCATAATTTTCTGCATAAAAATGTTACAAATCTTCATCTTTCAATCTCCATTTCAAAAAAAAAATTAATAATCTTATAAATTCTTTTTAATTCTTTTTCAATTCTTTTTTGAAACATTTTTTTTAAAACTCATTTATCTTTCTAATTTCTTTCCAAATCTTTTTCATTCATCCATATTATCTTTTCTCAAATGTATTAACGAAAATTCTAATTTAACTTTCTCATATCTTTTTCATCTCTTTTAAAATTTTAAAATCTTATATTTTTTATATCATGTTTATCTTTTCTCAATCATATCTTTTTTATCTTATCTTTTTCTAAAAATTTGAAACCCAATACCCCCTCCTTTTTAAATATACATTCGGCCACCCGCTTGACCCACCATTCGAATCCTTCTCTCCCTCTACTTCTCTTCTTTTTTTTATTTTGCTTGAGGACAAGCAAACCTCTAAGTTTGGTATGATTTTCTGCGATCATTGAGCTAAAACATACTGAGATCATGGCCCCTAAAGGAAAACAAACCACTACAAGAGGTAAGAAAGAAGACAATCCAAAACTACCTTGGATATATGAGAGGTTTTGCACCAAAGAACATGCAGACCATTACTTCAAAATTGTGCGCAGAAGATCAGTGATCACGAAAGTTAAGTTTAATCTGAAAGAAGATGAATACCCGGAGATCCAATAGCAGATTCGAAACAGGGGCTGGGAAATCCTGGCTAATCCTGAGATACATGTTGGAAGAAATATGATCCATGAATTCTATGCAAATCTGTGGATGACAGATAAGCAAAGAATGAAGGGAACTGCCTTCCACACTTTTCAGACTATGGTCAGAGGGAAGGTTATTTACTTCCACCTTGACAAAGTGAGAGAAGTCCTCAAACTTCCACAAATACAAGATTATCCAAAATCCTTTAATAGGAGAATGGTTAAAGATAAAAAGCTGGATCAAGTTCTAGAGGACATATGTCTCCCTGGAACCAAGTGGATAACCAATTCAAAAGGTGTCCCAAACCAATTGAAGAGAGGAGATCTCAAACCAGTTGATAGGGGCTGGCTGGATTTCATTGGGTGTTTTATACTTCCCACCAGTAACCACTCTGAAGTTACTGTCAAAAGAGCAGTGATGATTCACTGTATTATGCTGGGAAAAGAAGTGAAGGTTCATCAACTAATTCCTTGTGAAATTTACATATCTATAAATAAGGAATCCACTAAGGCAAAATTGGCTTACCCAAGCTTGATTACTCTGTTATGTAAAGATGCGAGGGTACAGATAGGTGTGGATGAGTAATGGATGGACCTCAAGTTCAAGACAACCCCATCAAGAGTCGGGCGCATGAGCTCCTCCCAGAAATTCCTCAATTTGACTATTGTGCCCGCTTAGAAGCATCTGTCACCAAGCTACAAGAAGCTAGGATCAACTAAAAGAAGAGCAGCAGAATCAAAACAGCATGCTTTGCAATTTGCTCAAAGAATAGGAGAAGCAAGGGTGTGAGATACAGGAGCTAAAGCACCAGAAGCTGTCCCTTGAAGAGCCAGCCATCCCCAGATTGAAGGAGCGCCTCTCTCTCAGAATAAAGGTTGTTGAGTCCTAACTCTGTGATAACTTTTGCTATTAGAAACCTATTTTAAGAGTTAAATGAGCATTAGTATTAGAGTCGTTTATTTTTGTTATTCCATAAGTATTAGTAGCATTTAAATTCCATTCGTCTATTGCATGAGTAGTACTTTATTTTTATTTTTTCCAATTTGGCTATAATTTACTCTTCTTATCATCATTAAACATGAATAAAATAGTAGATTTTTTTAGAAGAGCAAGGGTGCAAACATTTCGAGTATATAATAAGAAAAATCCAAATTATTTATGTGTGGTGGCATTACTTTAGCTCTCTGAATGAATGCATAAACATTGCATATTTTCTTTATATACTAAAATTTAAGTAATGTTTGGCTATTGAAAGAATAATGAAAAAAGAGAAATGTTATTGATAATCTTAAAAATAATAAAATTGATTCTTGAAGCAAGAAAAAGCAGTGAAAAAGCAATAGCTCTTTAAACTAAAAGGCAAGAGCAAATAGCCAGTAACCCTTTAAGCTAAAAGGCAAGGGTAAAAAAGGATCCAAGGCTTTGAGCATTAGTGGATAGGAGGGCCCAAAGGAATAAAATCCTGGCCTAAGCGGCTAAATCAAGCTGTCCCTAATCATGTGCTAGTGTTATGAAGGTCCAAGTGAAAAGCTTGAGGCTGAGTTGTTAAAGTCGTGATCCAAAGCAAAAAGAGTGTGCTTAAGAACGCTGGGCACCTCTAACTGGGGACTCTAGCAAAGCTGAGTCACAATCTGAAAAGGTTCACCCAGTTGTGTGTCTGTGGCATTTATGTATCCGATGGTAATACTGGAAAACAAGATGCTTAGGGTCACGGCCAAGACTCATAAGTAGCTGTGTTCAAGAATCAACATACTAAACTAGGAGAATCAATAACACTATCTGAATTTTGAATTCATATAGTCGCCAATCATTTTGAACTTCAAAGGATAAAGTAAGATGCCAAAACTATTCAGAAGGAAAAAGCTATAAGCCCCGCTCATCTAATTTGAATTTGAGCTTCATTAAAGACTCTGAGATTTTATTGCACCATAATCTTCTTCTTATCCTATTTTATTTGTCTAATTTCTTGGGAACAAACAACAGTTTAAATTTAGTGTTGTGATGAGTGGATATTTTATACGCTTTTTGGTAGTGTTTTCATATAGTTCTTAGCATGTTTTATTCACTTTTTATTATATTTTTATTAAATTTTATGCAAAAATCACATTTCTGGACTTTACTATGAGTTTGTCTATTTTTCTTTAATTTCAAGTATTTTCTGGCTGAAATTGAGGGACCTGAGCAAAAATCTGATTCAGAGGCTGAGAAAGGACTGCAGATGCTATTGGATTCTGACCCTCTTGCACTCAAAGTAGATATGATGGCCCAAACTACCGTTAAATGCCCAAACTGGCACTCAAGCTGGCGTTTAACTCCAAGAATGGCCTATGCACGTGAAAGCTTCAAAGCTCAGCTCAAAAACTCACCAAGTGGACTCCGGAAGTGGATTTTTGTACTATCTGCACTTAGTTACTCATTTTCTGTAAACCTAGGTTACTAGTTTAGTATAAAAACTACTTTTAGATTTGGGGGAGGATGACATTTTACATCTCTTATTGTATCTTCTATGACATGAGTCTCGAAACTCCATAGATAGGGGTGAGGAGTTCTGCTGTGTTTCAATGGATTAATACAATTACTATTGTTTTCTATTCAATCATGCTTGCTTCTGTTCTAAGATACTCACTCGTACTTCAAGGTGAAGAATGTAATGATCTGTGACACTCATTATCTTTTTCAAATTTATGAACGTGTGTCTGACAACCACTTCCATTCTATCTGAGCTCAACATAGTCATTGGGTGACAGCTTGAGTGCGTATCTCTTGGGTTTCTAATCCACGAGTTTGACTTGCATCTCCTAACAACAGAGCATTTAAACTCGTGAGATCAGAACCTTCGTGGTAGAGGCTAGAACCAATTGGCAGCATTTCTGAGATCTGTAAAGTCTAAACCTTGTCTGTGGTATTCTGAGTAGGATCTGAGATAGGATGACTATGACAAGATTCAAACTCACGAATGTTAGGTGCAGTGACAGTGTGCAAAAGGATAGAGAGATCCTATTCTGAGACAAGTGAGAACCGACAGATGATTAGCCGTGCGGAAACTGTACCTAGACCATTTTCACTGAGAGGACAGATGGTAGCCATTGACAACGGTGATCCACAAACATAAAGCTTGCCATAGAAGGAGTCATGCGTGTTTGGAGAAGAAGACAGTAAGAAAGCAGAGGTTTAGATGACAGAGCATCTCCGGAACATCAACCTATTCCTCATTAATGAACCACAAGAATCATTCATTTTATGTTATTTACTTTTCATAAACAAAATCGTTTTTATCACTATTCTTATAATTAAGAGTTATAGGATAACCATAGCTTGCTTTAAGCCGGCAATCTCCTTGGGATCGACCCTTACTCATGTAAGGTATTACTTGGACGACCCAGTGCACTTGCTGGTTCGTTGTATCGGAGTTGTGAAAAGTGTAAATCACAATTCCATACACTAGAGACCAGCGTCGAAACGCCCAAAGTGGACCCCCTAGCCAGCGTTTAACTCCCTAGAGGCCTCGTAGCACATGGATCTCATCAAAGCTCAGCCCAAACACTCACCAAGTGGGCCTCGGAAGTGGATTTTAGCAATAAAAGACTGTTATACACTTTTTATGTAATCCTTAGTCCTTAGTTTAGTATTAAAGGGAGAATATCACACTTATTTAGGATCTCTTCCAACATATTTTGAATTTGACATTGTATTTTCTATCAGTATGAGCTTCTAAATCTCCTAGGTTGAGGGGAGGAGCCCTGCTGAGTTTTATGGATTAATAAAAGTATTACTATTTCTCTTCAATCCGTGTTTGATCCAATTCTAAGATGTATCTTCATTCTTCATCAATATGAATGCATTGAACTGGCATAAGGTTATCACATCTCTTAGATGACTAATCCACGACTTCGTTGGGGACTTCTCGAGACACCAGTTCAGCTGAAGTTTGGAGACATTAGGGTCTCTGTGGTAGAGGCTAGAACCCAAAGGCATAGCATTCTCTGATCCGGAAGATCCGACCTTGTCTGTGGCATTTTGAGTAGGATCACTAAGGAGAATGGACTGTAGGAGCTTCACCCTCAATTAGAATGGATCCGCACTAACCCTGGGGTTCAGATATGGAGGAGCATTGGCGACCTCGCAACCGGCGACAATCATATACAGCCTGCCATAGAAGAAATCATTCAAAATTGAAGAAGACAGTAAGACCAGAGTTAATCTAGAAGGATAAAGAGTCTCCAAGACTTAACCATCCTCTTATTATTATAAACAGGTCAACCTAGTTTAGATCTCATTATTCCTTTTATGCAATTAAACAAACATACCAACATCTCCTACTCACCTGACTAAGATCTGTAAGATAAATATAGCTTGCTTTAAGCCACATTCCTCGTGGAATCGACCCTGACTCGCTCAGGTATTACTTGGACGACTCAGTGCACTTGCTGATTCAGTTGTACAAAGTGTGGGAATTTGTGCCACCACCTGTAAGCTTGGTTTAAGTCTATTTTTTAGAGGAGGTTATGTCCAAAATTTTTATAAAAATTGTAAGGATTTAATTAAAATGAATTATGTAAACTACATCTTAGATGTTTAATTGATAGGTTGATAATTGATAATTGGAAATGAATAATTAAGGATTATTTGATGATGGTTATTGATTGCTTATAAAATTAAAAAGTGAGTATTCTTTCAAAGTGTTAAGGTAAGATTTAAAGTGTTTGAAAATGGTTCAAGTTAAGATGTTGCAAAAGTAAAAATCATAAATTATGTACAATGTCATAACCGGAATAACCGCTTTAATAAAATAATAATTTAATGGACCAAAATAAGTTTGGAAACTTAGAAATAATAATTAGAAAATATAAAGGTGAAATTTGAATTCAATAGATTTTTCTTTGTGGGAAAATGTATCTTTTGCTAATTTTTTGTAAAAATGCATACCAGTACTCAAGCCGGTAGTGCCGCCTCTAATCTTCCCGGTATCGCGTATTGAGAAAATAAGATTTTAAAAAATTGAATTTATTGTTTTGTAAAGGCAAACATAATTTAGAATTGAACATCGGGTGCTAATCTTAAAGGTTTTGGCCCAGAGTTTAGTTAGACGGACCTAAAACATATATAAACACCCTTTATGAGAATTTTAGCACATTTTACCCTAACATAAAGAAAGGGGCACTGAGTTGAGAGAAGAGAGGAAGAAGAGAGTTGCATTATTTATCTCCTCCTTCTTTTCGCCATATCTTAAGCTACGAAGCTCCGATTGATGAGCCATTTGCAGCCACGCGAAGCTCTTGTCGGGATCTTCATTTATATCTAGGAATTGTTGGTAAGAAATCAAAACTCAAGCTCTAGTTTCCAGCCCTAATGATTCTTCGATTTTGTGTTTGGTTTTTGAGTAAGTTTTTTTATTTTGATTGTTTTGGTAAACTCTAGTTGGACTTTGCTTCGATGACCGTTGGGTAAGGTAAGGAACCTCTATATCCTTGTAGTTTAGTGTATTGTGAGCTTTAGTTATTAATTTATAGTAAAATTGTATGTATGAAGCTTGAATTTGGTAATTTTGGAGTTGGTTGTGGCATTTGGTTTGGCTTTGGAGGATTGGAACTTGACAGAAGCTTGTTGGAATCGAGTTTTGGTATTTGATCATATTGGGAACTGACCAAGGTATGATTTCGGTTTCCTCTATGTAATATGTAATATTTTTGGACACTTAGGCTAGTGGACCATAGGATAGGATTGAAATGGTTGATGATGATTGTTGGATTGATGATGTATGATGATTTTGATGATTGTGCTTAATTTGATAAATTTTGATAGTGAGGGATAATGTTTGATGATAAATGTTGATGACGATATTGGATGTTGAATCTTGTGGTTGGTGTGGATATTGAATGGGGGTGAATGATGCTTATGAAGAGTTAAATTATATAAAATTGTTAAGGTAGGGATCTTGATTTATGAATTGTTGATTTTTTTTTGTGCATTATGGTGGAACAATTGAGTGAAATAGAGGCTGAGTTGATTGAAGTGTGATGACTTGCATCATTTACCCTTTTTTCTTGCATAAAAAGGACCATAAAAGCGCATAATCTCATTTGATCATTGCAATTCACGCAATATTTGATGAATATTATGGTACATTGCTTTGAAATGGGTTATGCTGAATTTCAGGTGAAAAAGACATCAAAAATGGAAAGAAAACAACAAAACAAGCTGGGCATGTGAAACTGGCGTACCACTTGAAGCGAACGCCACAAAAATGCACTGGCGTGGCACGCTAGGAGCTGGGCGTGGCACGCCAGTACTGAAGTCCAGAGGGGATTCTCAAGCATTTACATGGGCGTGGCACGCCAGAAGCTGGGTGTGGCACGCCGGTACATTTTTCCAGAGAGCAATAATAAAGGCCTTTAAAGGGGCGTGGCACGCCAGGCTGGGCGTGGCACGCCTAACTGATGAGCGGATAATTTATACGCTTTTTGGCATTGTTTTTAGTATG
>NC_029773.3:33697150-33697460 GCF_000817695.3 Arachis duranensis | reverse complement strand
ACTGCAGATGCTGTTGGATTCTGACCTCCCTGCACTCAAAGTGGATTTTCTAGAGCTACAGAAGCCCAATTGGCGCTCTCTCAATAGCGTTGGAAAGTAGACATTCTGGGCTTTCCAGCAATGTATAATAGTCCATACTTTGTCCGAGATTTGATGGCCCAAACCGGCGTTGCAAATCAGCATTAGAATTCCCGGCGTTTAACGCCGGAACTGGCATAAGAATTGGAGTTAAACGTCCAAACTGGCATAAAAGCTGGCGTTTAACTCCAGAAAAAGTCTCTACACATAAAAGCTTCAATGCTCAGCCCAA
>NC_029773.3:33694713-33695578 GCF_000817695.3 Arachis duranensis | reverse complement strand
AACGGATGACACAGCTAAGGCTGAGCATCCAAGGCTTCAAACAAGGAGATAATGAATCCCTTTATGATGCCGGAGAGATACAGAGAGATGCTAAGAAAATGCCCCTCTGAAATATTTTCAGAGTGGGTACAGTTAGACATCTTCTATTATGGGCTTACAGAAAAAGCTCAGATGTCTCTAGACCACTCAGCTGGTGGATTTATACATATGAGAAAGATAATTGAAGAGGCTCAAGAGCTCATAGATACTGTTGCTAGAAACCAACATTTGTACTCTAGCAGTGAGCTCTCTACAAAAGAAGAAGCTATGGCAGTAACTACTGATCCTAATCCTCAAGAACAGATTGTTGAGCTTAATCAGCAATTACTCCTGATGACAAAACAGTTAGCAGAATTTAAAGAGATGCTCCAAGAAACCAAAATTGCTAACAAGAATATAGAATCACAATTGAATCAGACAAAACAGCAGCTATCTAAACAGATAACAGAAGAATGCCAAGCTATTAAATTAAGGAGTGGGAAGACATTGAATGTATCAACTCAAAGCAGCAGAAAGTTAAGAAAGGAACAACTGACAGAGGATAACCACCAATTACTCAAAATCCCTCTGAGGACAGTAAGAGCCCAGAGAGGAATGATTCTGGCATTCAAACGCCAGAAAAGGGTAAGAAAGTGGCGTTAAACGCCCAATGGGTAGCCAATTCTGGCGTTCAAACGCCAAAAAAGGGGGAGAAGTTGGCGTTAAACGCCCATTCTTCACCCAATCCTGGCGTTCAAACGCCAATGAGGAATCAGACACCTGAGAGTGCTGATAGTAACCCTTCTAAAAAGGCTTCTCCAACCACTTCTGTAAGGAATAAACCTGT
>NC_029773.3:33693447-33694346 GCF_000817695.3 Arachis duranensis | reverse complement strand
GCATCCACTATCAGAAAGCTTGGCTTGACTGAAGAAGTCAAACCAACCAGGATATGTCTCCAACTTGCTGATGGTTCCATTAAATACCCATCAGGCATAATTGAGGACATGATTGTCAAGGTTGGGCCATTTTCCTTTCCCACTGACTTTGTAGTGTTGGAAATGGAGGAGCACAAGAGTGCAACTCTCATTCTAGGAAGACCTTTCCTAGCAACTGGACGGACCCTCATTGACATCCAAAAAGGGGAATTAACCCTGAGAGTCAATGATGATGAGTTCAAGTTGAATGTTGTCAAAGCTATGCAGCATCCAGACATATCAAATGACTGCATGAGCACTGATATTATTGACTCTTTGGTGGAGGAGGTCAATATGACTGAAAGTCTTGAATCAGAGCTAGATGACATCTTTAAAGATGTTCATCCTGATCTGGAGGAACTAAAGGAAATAAAAGAAATTCTGAAAATTTCTCAGGAAGAAGATAAGCCTCCTAAACCAGAGCTCAAGCCACTACCACCATCCCTGAAATATGCATTTCTGGGAGAAGGTGACACTTTTCCAGTGATCATAAGCTCTGCTCTAAATCCACAGGAAGAGGAAGCACTAATTCAAGTGCTAAGGACACACAAGAAAGCTCTTGGGTGGTCCATAAGTGATCTTAAGGGCATTAGTCCAGCAAGATGCATGCACAAGATCCTATTGGAGGATGATGCTAAGCCAGTGGTTCAACCACAAAGGCAGCTAAATCCAGCCATGAAGGAGGTGGTGCAGAAAGAGGTCACTAAGTTACTAGAGGCTGGGATTATTTATCCTATTTCTGATAGCCCCTGGGTGAGCCCTGTCCATGTTGTCCCTAAGAAGGGAGGCACGACAGTGGTTCATAATGAAAAGAATGAACT
>NC_029773.3:33692026-33692430 GCF_000817695.3 Arachis duranensis | reverse complement strand
TCTAAGTTTGGTGTTGAACCCCCACATTCAAACTCTAAGTTTGGTGTTGGGAGGTTCCAACTTTGCTCTGAGCCTCCGTGAGGCTCTATGAGGGCCCACTGTCAAGCTACTGACACTAAAGAAGCGCTTGTTGGGAGGCAACCCAATGTTATATTTATTATTTTCCTTTGTTATTTTATGTTTTCTATAGGTTGATGATCATGGAAAGTCACAAAATCAATTGAAAAAGCAGAAATAGAATGAAAAATAGAAAGAAAAATAGCACACCCTGGAGGAAAACTTGCTGGCGTTTAAACGCAAGTAAAGGCAGCAAATGGGCGTTTAACGCCCAGTCTGGCACCATTCTAGGCGTTTAACGCCAGAAAGGGGCACCAGACTGGCGTTAAACACCAGGAATGGGCACA
>NC_029773.3:33690520-33691708 GCF_000817695.3 Arachis duranensis | reverse complement strand
CATTTATGGCACCTAAGGCCGGAGAAACCTCTAGAAAGAGGAAAGGGAAGGCAAAAGCTTCCACCTCTGAACCATGGGAGATGGAGAGATTCATCTCAAGGGATGCACTTTCCTCCACAAAACTATTGGGAGCAAATCAACACCTCCCTAGGAGAATTTAGTTCCAACATGGGACAACTAAGGGTGGAGCACCAAGAACATTCCATCCTCCTCCATGAAATTAAAGAAGATCATAGAATCATGAGAGAGGAGCAACAAAGGCAAAGAAGAAACATTGAGGAGCTCAAGCACTCCATGAGATCTTCAAGAGGAAGAACAAGCCGCCATCACTAAGGTTGACCCATTCTTTAATCTCCTTGTTCTTTATTTTCTATTTTTCAAATTTTTATGCTTATGTTTATCTATGTGTCTTATTACATGATTATTAGTATCTTAGTGTCTATGCCTTAAAGCTATGAATGTCCTATGAATCCATCACCTTTTTTAAATGAAAAATGTTTTTATTACAAAAGAATAAGAAGTACAGGATTTCAAATTTATCTCTAAAACTAGTTGAATTAGTTTGATGTGGTGACAATACTTTTTGTTTTCTGAATGAATGCTTGAACAGTGCATATGTCTTTTGAATTTGTTGTTTAAAGAATGTTAAATTTGTTGGCTCTTGAAAGAATGATTGAAAAGGAGAAATGTTATTGAGGATCTAAAAAAATCATCAAATTGATTCTTGAAGCAAGAAAAAGCAAAAAAAAAAATTGAAAATAAAAAAAAAAGAGAAGAAGAAAAAGCAAGCAGAAAAAGCCAATAGCCCTTTAAACCAAAAGGCAAGGGTAGAAATAAAAAGTGATCCAAGGCAAAAAGAGTGTGCTTAAGAACCCTAGACACCTCTAATTGGGGACTCTAGCAAAGCTGAGTCACAATCTAAAAAGGTTCACCCAGTTATGTGTCTGTGGCATGTTTGTATCCGGTGGTAATACTGGAAGACAGAGTGCTTTGGACCACAGCCAAGACTCATAAAGTAGCTATGTTCAAGAATCATCATACTTAACTAGGAGAATCAATAACACTATCTGAATTCTGAGTTCCTATAGATGCCAATCATTCTAAACTTCAAAGGATAAAGTGAGATGCCAAAACTGTTCAGAAGCAAAAAGCTACTAGTCCCGCTCATCTAATTGGAGCTAAGTTTCG
>NC_029773.3:33689909-33690306 GCF_000817695.3 Arachis duranensis | reverse complement strand
AGTTAGTTTTTATTATATTTTTATTAGTTTTTAGTTAAAATTCACTTTTCTGGACTTTACTATGAGTTTGTGTGTTTTACTATGATTTCAGGTATTTTCTGGCTGAAATTGAGGGTCCTGAGCAAAAATCTGATTCAGAGGCTGAAAAGGACTGCAGATGCTGTTGGATTCTGACCTCCCTGCACTCGAAGTGGATTTTCTGGAGCTACAGAAGCCAAATTGGCGTGCTCTCAACGGCGTTGGAAAGTAGACATCCTGGGCTTTCCAGCAATATATGGTAGTTCATACTTTGCCCAAGATTTGATGGCCCAAACTGGCGTTCAAAGTCACCCTCAGGAATTCCAGCGTTAAACGCCGGAACTGGCACCAAAATGGGAGTTAAACGCCCAAACTGGCA
>NC_029773.3:33687972-33689704 GCF_000817695.3 Arachis duranensis | reverse complement strand
TTGTCTGTGGTATTCTGAGTAGGATTCAATGATTGAATGACTGTGACGAGCTTCAAACTCCTGAAGGCTGGGCGTTAGTGACAGACGCAAAAGAATCACTGGATTCTATTCCAACCTGATTGAGAACCGACAGATGATTAGCCGTGCTATGACAGAGCGCGTTGAACATTTTCACTGAGAGGATGGGAGGTAGCCATTGACAACGGTGAAACCCTACATACAGCTTGCCATGGAAGGAGCCTTGCGTGTTTGAAGAAGAAGACAGTAGGAAAGCATAGATTCAGAAGACAGAGCATCTCCAAAACCTCAACCTGTTCCCCATTACTGCAAAACAAGTACTCATTTCATGTTCTTTTGCTTTTTACAATCAACCCTGATAATTATTGATATCCTGACTAAGAGTTACAAGATAACCATAGCTTGCTTCAAGCCGACAATCTCCGTGGGATCGACCCTTACTCATGTAAGGTATTACTTGGACGACCCAGTGCACTTGCTGGTTAGTTGTGCGGAATTGCAAAAGTGTGATTGTAATTTCGTGCACCACTAACCCACCATTTACTATGGGCGCACCACTTGAGCCATGGGTGTGGCACGCCAATTCATCACTCCAGAAAGAATCATCACTAGGGTGTGCCACTTGGTGTCGAAGGCGTGGCACGCCAGCTTCAAAAGTCACTTGGGCATGCTACTTGAGGAGCCAGGTGTGGCACGCCAAGCTTAAGGAACCCATAAATGAACGGGCGTGCCACTTGAGCAGCATGGCGTGGCATGCTAGTACAAGATTCTAGAGAAAGGGCTGAAGGCTAAATAGGTCTGGGCGTGCCACTTGAGGTCGATGGAGTGGCACGCCAAAGCCCTCACCCTCACTTAGGCGTGCCACTTGAGCATCCAGGCGTGGCACGCCAGCGTACAAGAAGGCCAAAACAAAGGCTAGGCATGCCAGTTGGTATCAACGGCGTGGCACGCCAACTCAAAAGTCTCACTATGGCGTGGCACACCAGCTGCTGGAACCAAGGCAAAATGATGGGCGTGGCACGCTAGTTATATCTTCTAGAGAGGGAGTTAGGAGGCCAACCATAAAGGCGTGCCACTTGGTGTCGAAGGTGTGGCACGCCAGCCACCATTCTCCACCCAGGCGTGCCACTTGAGTCTCAGGCGTGGCATGCCATCATCACCAATCGACCAAGAAGAGGAGCTAGGCGTGCCACTTGAATGCTGGGCGTGGCACACCAGCGAAGGAGCCAAGCACAATTGGGCTTGGCATGCCAGACCCTGGGCGTGCCACACTAGTTCAACTTTTCAGAGAGATAGATTAATGGTGCGCGAAATTGTGAACAATACTTTTCACAACTCTCATAATCCCCGGTCATGAACCCCAAAAACTTGGTAGCTCAGTACCATGGCATTACACAACTTCGCACAACTAACCAGCAAGTGCACTGGGTCGTCCAAGTAATAAACCTTACGCGAGTAAGGGTCGATCCCACGGAGATTGTTAGTATGAAGCAAGCTATGGTCATCTTGTAAATCTTAGTCAGGCAAACTCAAATGGATATGATGATGAATGAAAATAAACAATAAGATAAAGATAGAGGTACTTATGTAATTCATTGGTAGGAACTTCGGATAAGCGCATGAAGATGCCTTCCCTTCCGTCTCTCTGCTTTCCTACTGTCTTCATCCAATCCTTCTTACTCCTTTCCATGGCAAGCTCATGTAGGGTTTCACC
>NC_029773.3:33681201-33682048 GCF_000817695.3 Arachis duranensis | reverse complement strand
GTCCACAGATCCTGAGGTGTCAAGGAAAAGTCATCCCTGCACCAAATGGCAAACAAAATCACGTTTTTAGCCATTTTTGGCATTAAACGCCGGGCTGGTGCCCATTTCTGGCGTTTAACGCCAGCTTCTTGCCCATTTCTGGCATTTAACGCCAGTCTGGTGCCCCTTTCTGGCGTTAAACGCCCAACAGCTAACCTCACTGGCGTTTGAACGCCAGTGGGTGCGTCCTCCAGGGTGTGCTGTTTTTCTTCCTGTTTTTCATTCTGTTTTTGCTTTTTTCATTAATTTTGTGACTTCTCATGATCATCAACCTACAAAAAACATAAATTAACAAAAGAAAATAGTTAATTATAAAACATTGGTTTGCCTCCCAACAAGCGCTTCTTTAATGTCATTAGCTTGACAGAGGGCTCTCATGGAGCCTCAGAAATGCTCAGAGCTATGTTGGAACCTCCCAACACCAAACTTAGAGTTTGGTTGTGGCCTCCCAACACCAAACTTAGAGTTTGACTGTGGGGGCTCTGTTTTGCTCTATTTTGAGGGAAGCTCTTCATGCTTCCTCTCTATGGTGATAGAGGGATATCCTTGAGCTTTAAACACCAAGGATTCTTCATTCACTTGAATGATTATCTCTCCTCTATCAACATCAATCACAGCCCTTGCAGTGGCTAGGAAGGGTCTGCCAAGGATGATGGACTCATCCATGCACTTCCCAGTCTCTAGGACTATGAAATCAGTAGGGATGTAATGATCTTCAACTTTAACCAGAACATCCTCTACAAGTCCATGGGCTTGTTTTCTTGAATTGTCTGCCATCTCTAGTGAGATTTTTGCAGCTTGCACCTCA
>NC_029773.3:33677618-33678250 GCF_000817695.3 Arachis duranensis | reverse complement strand
TTTTTCGAAAATTAAGTGGAAAAAGATATCAAAATTCTTAATGAGAATTCCAGGAATCAGTGCAATGCTAGTCTAAGACTCCGGTCCAGGAATTAGACATGGCTTCACAGCCAGCCAAGCTTTCAGAGAAAGCTTCAGTCCAAAACACTAGACATGGCCAAAGGCCAGCCAAGCCTTAGCAGATCACTGCTCCAAAAGCAAGATTGATAAGAATCAACAAGCTTTTGTGATGATAAGTTGAAACCTCGGTCCAATGAGATTAGACATGGCTTCTCAGCCAGCCAGACTTCAACAAATCATCATGAAACTCTAGAATTCATCTTCATGAATTTCGAAAAAAAATAAATACCTAATCTAAGCAACAAGATGAACCGTCAGTTGTCCAAACTGAACAATCCCCGGCAACGGCGCCAAAAACTTGGTGCTGTTGCTGGATCTTGGCACGTTTCACAACTCTCATAATCCCCGGTCATGAACCCCAAAAACTTGGTGGCTCAATACCATGGCATTACACAACTTCGCACAACTAACCAGCAAGTGCACTGGGTAGTCCAAGTAATAAACCTTACGCGAGTAAGGGTCGATCCCACGGAGATTGTTAGTATGAAGCAAGCTATGGTCATCTTGTAAAT
>NC_029773.3:33655953-33677050 GCF_000817695.3 Arachis duranensis | reverse complement strand
GTTCATAGGTGAGAATGATGATGAGTGTCACGGATCATCACATTCATCAAGTTGAAGAACAGGTGATATCTTAGAACAAGAACAAGCAGAATTGAATGGAAGAACAATAGTAATTGCATTAATACTCGAGGTACAGCAGAGCTCTACACCTTAATCTATGGTGTGTAGAAGCTCCACCGTTGAAAATACATAAGAACAGGGTCTAGGCATGGCCGAATGGCCAGCCTCCCAATGATCTAAGATAGCATAAAATGAAGATAGCTACCCCTCGATGTCTCAATACAATAGTAAAAGGTCCTACTTATAGAAAACTAGTAGCCTAAGGTTTACGGAAATGAGTAAATGACATAAAAATCCACTTCCGGGCCCACTTGGTGTGTGCTTGGGCTGAGCAATGAAGCATTTTCGTGCATAGACTTCTCTTGGAGTTAAACGCCAGCTTTTATGCCAGTTTGGGCATTTAACTCCCATTTTGGTGCCAGTTCCAGCGTTTAACGCTGGGATTTCTGAGGGTGACTTTGAACGCCGATTTGGGCCATCAAATCTTGGGCAAAGTATGGACTATCATATATTGCTGGAAACCCAAGATGTCTACTTTCCAATGCCGTTGAGAGCGCGCCAATTGGGCTTCTGTAGCTCCAGAAAATCCACTTCGAGTGCAGGGAGGTCAGAATCCAACAGCATCTGCAGTCCTTTTTAGTCTCTGAATCAGATTTTTGCTCAGGTCCCTCAATTTCAGCCAGAAAATACCTGAAATCATAGAAAAACACACAAACTCATAGTAAAGTCCAGAAAAGTGAATTCTAACTAAAAACTAATAAAAATATACTAAAAACTAACTAGATCATACTAAAAACACACTTAAAAACAATGCCAAAAAGCATACAAATTATCCGCTCATCAATTAAGCACACAGAATGGGCATGGCACGCCAGTCCCTGGGCGTGCCATGCTAGTTCAATTTTCCAGAAGCAAGAAGAAGACGGAGAAGGCCTGGGCGCGCCACTTCGTGTCGAAGGCGTGGCACACCAGGCTACACAACAGATTAAAAGACCCTGGGCGCGCCACTTGGGCTCGAAGGCATGGCATGCCAAGGATGCTAATGAAGGAGGGCATGCCACTTGACGAGCTAGGCGTGGCACGCCAAGCCAGAATCAGAGGAAGGCGTGGCATGCCACTAAAGCGCCAGCCACACGCCAGCTGGGAGATCACGTTTATTGAGTTCTTTTTCCCTCCAAATTGTATTTTTCTTTTCACTTTTGTATTTCTTTTATTTTTAGAGCTAGGGATTGTATAAATAACCCCAAGAAGTACTGAGAAAGGGGTTCAAGCAGTTAGAAACATAAGTGTAGAGCATAGCTTTTAGATTTACTTTTTACTTCATCATCTTCTTCATCTTGAGTACTTTTCTCTGAGCTATGAGTAGCTGAACTTCCTCTCATTGAGAGAAGGATCTCTGTTGTACTTGATGATGATAGTAAAGTTCTTCTTCTCTTCATTTTCTCTTTGATTTGCTAGAAGGAATTTCGTTCTTCATGCTTAGTGTTCAATTATCTTGGGAAAGAGATTGAATGCAAAATGGGTTTCATGGGAACTTTGGAAAAGGAAACATGAAACCATGCTAGAAATTCCTTCTCACACTTGAGTAGGATCTGGGTTTTGGTTTTTGTATATGGTGACATAAAATCCTCCCTTTACTTGGACCTATGATGATGTGTGGCATAATCAGGGACCAAGCATATCTCTCTTCATGAGCAATTAGACCAAGGAATTGGCTATTGATCAAGATATGAGAGATTGAGTTACCAAGGGATTGGGACTCAATCAATCATGATTGCTAAAAGGTCAATGAGTTGCATGATTAAAGAGGATATAAGTTGGATTTACTCCAAAGAGACAACATCTCCTGATCTCAATGAATTCCCCTATCCTCATCTTTCACATTCTTTATAGCTTTCTTTTACATTCTACGATTCCCTATTCCCATTTACATTTATGTCATTTAAACTTCTACCCTTTATATTCTTGCCATTTCCATTTTTGTACTTTACTGCTTTTCTTTACTTTTGATTCATTTATAATTCTGCAATCACAATATATTCTATTTAGCTTAACTAATTCACCAATTAATTAAAGCTGCTTAAATCAACCAATTTCTGTGGATACGATCCCACTCCACTGTGGGTTATTACTTGACGATAATTTTGGTGCGCTTGCCAAGAGAGCGGATTCATCATTTTTATGTGGGGAGTGAAATCCATCCATCAAAGTTCAATAGAATGGTAAAGTGTGTAGTATGTGATAGTGTTTTCTGATGAAATTAGGTAGGTTTTGGTTTGGTTTGGTTTTGGAATTTAGAAACTAGAGAACTTTGATGTTTTTATGTAAACTAAATTTTTGGTGAACTTTGGCAGATTATAACTTAAGCCTCAAACATTCAAATTGAATGATTTTTATTTTAAATTAAATATGGTTTCAAGAGCTTTAAAATAATATAAGATTTGAGGAAAATGGAGTTTTGTAGAGGAAGTTATGAACCTCAGAATTTCGGTGCAAAAATAAAAAATTCTGCAACTTTAAGATTTTTCTAAGTTTATTACAGCATGTGTACGCGACCCAGTGCACGCGACGCAAGCATTCCATTCTGGTTGGAAAACTCGCGTACGCGAGCAAGGTGTCGCGTACGCAGACACACTTTTTTTTAACGTGTGCGTACGCACGGCAGGGGTGTGTGTACACAAAATCTCTGTTTTGCTGAAAAATGTTTTTTTCTTTATTTTCAAGGGTTTTCTAGCTTTCTAAACTTCTTTTATTACTATTTCAGTCTATTATCTAGCAGTTAGGTCCTAAGACTAATAAAAAAGAGTTATGACTTAGATTGGTTAAATTCTATATGACTTTAGAGCCGATGACTTAGGTTTTGGACGGTTATGGATGAAATTAATGTATGTTGAGCTGTGAACTATGTCTTTGAGGAGATTATGAGTTGGGAACTTAAAAAGGAATGATGAACTTACTGGTATTAAGAGTGTGCTAGGTACCGTAGAATGATAGTATGCTAGGCACTATATCCTTGGAATAATTTATGATGTGACTGTTGAGATGCTATGCGCCTGGCAAGGACAGTTGGTTAATCCTGCTTGTCGAGGTAGCAGCGCCGGCGTAAGGATGGTGTTTAATCCCGCATTCGTTGAGATGTGAGGGCCCTAACGTGGAAGATTATCTGCTGCATGAGTGTGCAGGACATTATATCCCTGACGTGGTAGATTCTCTACTGCAAGAGTGTGCAGAGCACTATATCCCTAGCGTGGCAGACAGGCTACATCCGGGAGGATGTGTCAGGTCGGCATTTATAGACTAACAAGTGATAGCATGAGCCAATAGGACAGACATTTATCATATGCATATTTTATATGCTTGTTTGCTTTGCTTAACTTCAATTATGTGTAAATGAATCACATGTCTACTTGCTATTTGTTTACTTGCTGTATATATATATTACTCGTGCTTTAGTTGTTTGCATTACTTGTGTTTTCTATTGGGATTGAGGAGGTTCAGTAGGCGATGGCGGTGGGATTGCATGGAGGTTAGGCTGGCGAAGGCTATGAGACAACGGTGCTATGTTAGTCAGAAATCCCTTAAGTTAGAATGTCCTGTTTATGGTTTAAGCTATTTATTCATTCTAAGCTTGAATAATTATATAGATGAAGTTCTAGGATTGCCTTTGGCGTACCGAAACCTTATATCTTACATATTGGGCACTGTTACCATACTCAAAACCTCCGGTTCTCATACTATATACTGTTATTTTTCAGACGAGGTCGCAACCCACCATGGTGATTTTGCAGACATGGTGACAGAGCAAAAGATGATATTTCTTATCTTTTATTCTACTTTGTTTATGTTGTTACTATTCTCTCATCTTTTGTATATTTAACTTTGTTGCCTTAGAGGCTTTATTTCTGAAAACTTTGAGAGATAGGTGGTGCATGAAATTGACTTCGCAATATTCACACAGATAGATCGGCAAGTGCACCGGGTCATCCAAGTAATACCTCAGGTGAGTGAGGGTCGATCCCACGGAGATTGTTGGTTTGGACAAGTAATGGCTATCTTGTAGGTCTTATTTAGACGGATAGAAAATACAGTTGTTGTGGAAACATGCATAAAAACAGAATAAAGATAAAATTATTTAATTGGTGTGAAATCAATGATAGGAGAACAGTTGAGGCTTCGGAGATGCTTTCTCCTTCTAGATCAACTTTTCTCACTGTCTACTTCAACTTCTGATGATTCATTTCATCGAAGGCTGTAAGTGATTAATGTCAGGTCAGTGGTCATTAATCTACTCTGCTTCAGATTAAACGCCAGGTCAATAGTCATTCAATCTGAATGGGGATGAAGTTCCTACAGTCCATCCCTTGGAGATCCTACTCAAAGTGCCATAGACAAGGTCAAATCTTCCGAATCAGAGAATGCTGCTTCCTGATTCTAGCCTATACCACAAAGGCTCTAATGGCCCCATACCTCGGCTGAACTGATATCTCCAAGTCCCAAATGAAGTCGTGGATTAGCCGTCTAAGAGATGTATAATCAAGCTTGTGGTACAATACTATCCCGTCAAGGATTTGCACGAACCCATGTGGAATAGGGATGAAGGTCAAGTTACACTCCTAGTTCATTAGGATGAAGAATGAAAATACATCTTAGAATGGAATCAAGTGTAGATTGAAATAGAATAGTGATATTATTAATCCATAAGAATCAGCAAAGCTCCTAACCTTAACCTAGGAGGTTAGTGACCCATAGCTTACAGAAAAGTAATATATTCGAATGGGCAAAGATGAGGTAGAAGATCCTAAACTTGGGTGATCTTCTCCTATATATACTAATCTAATAACCAAGGATTACAGAAATAAGATAGAATAGTCTTGTAGTGCAAAAATTCACTTCCTAGGCCCACTTGGTGAGTGTTTGGGCTGAGCTAAGGGTGACTCCACAGTCTAGTACCCTTCCTGGGCGTTGAACGCCAGCTTTGGACTCCTTTTTGGGCCTTGGATGCCAGCTGCTCCCTTTTGGGTGTCCAACGCTAGGAAGAGGGTGAAGAACTTGCGTTAAACGCTGATGAGCCCCAATTTTAGGGTTTACTTTGTGTAGAATTTAGCGGGTTTCATCAACATTCTATCACACTTATCCATATAAAATGTATAGTTTTATGTTTCCTTCCCAATTTTTCTTAATGGTTGAAAACATGCTTTTTATGCTCTAAATAAGCTATAATTTAATCTCCCTTAATTACCATTCAATGCCGTGATCTGTTTGTTGAGTGATTTCAGAGTTTATAGGGGACAAGAATGGTCTAGAAGAGGGAAAGGAAGCATGCATAAGTAGAAGAAGCATGAAAAATGGAGTTTTGGAGCATTGGCATCGACGCGCACGCGTAGCCAACGTGCACCCATGGAAGCTTGGATCTGGATTGGTGCGCAAAAAGGGACGCATTTGCGTGGCTGGGAAAAAATCCCATCGACGCGTACGCATAACTGACGCGTACGCGTGACGCTCGGCACGTGACCTCTTTAGTAAAATTGCGACTAGCGACTTCTGAGGAGTTCCAGGCCCAGTTTTGAGCTGAATTTTGGAGGGAAAAGGTCTTAAGGACCAGAGATTGAGGGGGATTCACACATCACACACATTTAGATATTTTTGGTAGTTAGTTTTGGAGGTTTCTAGAGAGAGAAACTCTAACTTCTCTCTAGGTTTCGGCTTTCTCAATTCCAATTTCACTTGGATCTTTTGGTTAGATCTGAATTCAATTTCAACTCTACATTGTTCTAATTTGTAGATCTCACTCTTCTACTCTCAATTTAGTGTTCTTGTTGCTCTAGCATTGTGGATCTTTGATTTGGATCTTGTTATTTTGATTTCTATTAATGCATTGAGGAATTTCATGTTCATTGTTGTTGATTACTTGATTGTTGTTAATTGCTTGAATTCAAATTCCCTTCTCAATTTCACATTGTCTTCCGTTATTGCTCACCAATTGTTTGAGAAAATGTCAACTATAGCTATGGAGTAGATTTTCACTCTTGGCTTAGGGGTTGGATAATTGGAGACACTTGAATTGTCAAAGCTTTTTGTTGATTGATAATTGGAAATTGCTAATTGACTTGAATGACACTAACTCTAGTCTCTCCTTAGAACTTGACTAAGAATTGTGGACTCAAATTGATTATTTCCACTTGATTTTCTTTCATAGTTAGAGGTTAACTAAGTGGAGCAATAACCAATTCTTATCACAATTGTTGGAGGCAACGAGGATAGGAATTCCAATTCCCAACCCTAGCCAAGGCTTTTACATTGATTGATTGTCATTCACCTTTGTTTAGTTCAACTTCTTGTGTCCCTTAGTTTACTTGTTCATTGCCTTTATGCAAGCTTGTTTATATTTCTCGTATTCAACCTCAAACACCAAGAGAACTCCTAACCAATGATGTGCATCTTAGGGCAACTCCTAGGGAGAATGACTCGTGACTAATACTCTCGGTTATTGATTTTGAATTGTGGACACACATTTTCTATGTTAGATGTATTATAGTTTGTTGGTTTAGACTATACTCACGACGTAATTCCATTGGAGAATTCTATACCAACAAAATATAGCTCATCAGTAAGATCTTCCTTTTTGTATCTCTTGCATGTAGTTCTTAGACTCTTTCCTTGATTTTATGATTGCTTAGTTTTAGAGTTTGTCGAGATAGGTTTGCTTTTGTTTGATTTGGTTAAAATATTCATGAAGATTGTCATTGATCTTGGTTGGTTTGGATTGATAATGTTGAAGGAAACACTTCATTCTGAGTTTTGCATAGAGTTTTGAGTATTTTTTAAAATGCATTTCTTCATGGTTACGAAAAAAAAGGGGGGGTCATCCACGCGTACGCGTGGATGGTACTTATGCAACTCTTGGTCCAAAAACCCCAGAGTTGTGCGAGAAGTATGCTACCATTGTGCCCTTCGCACAACCCTTTCTACGCGTGCGTGTACATTGACGCATACGCTTGTTGTTTGAATGTTGCACACCAAGTGTTTGTTTAAAAGCACCTATGACATTTTTAGTTCATCTTGACACTATGCTTCCAATTTTGTCCTTTTCTTTCACTACACTTGATTTCTTGTTGTGCATTGAGCTTATTGCACCTCATCTTTACTATTCATATGCTCATCCCATGACTTGCTTCCTTATGTCATATTGCAAGAATTATGTTTCCACCTTCTTTAACTCCACTTTAATCCTTTTGCGTGCCTTATTGTCTTGAGTTTGATTAGGTGATTGACTAACTTATGCTTATTATGTCTCTTGCATATCATACTTTGTGTTGTCACTAATGCTTGAGTTTATTCTTCTCATTCCTTTTTGCATGCCCTTCTCACTCATGCACATCATTCTAGTGACTTGCCCCATGTTTCAATTGTTGTCTTGCTTGCATGTTGCAGCTGTCATGTCTTCAAGACACCATTACTATTGTGGCGTTATGTCTCACTTGCATGTTATTCTCTAAGTGTTATTTCTTTGAGTTTAATGTCTTCTCTCTTTTCTCCCTTTTTTAGGATGGCCATCAAAAAGGACAAGGAGAAGGTGTCGAAGAAGCCGTATGCCAAAAGGGCACCTCAAAGATCAACCGCTAAAGCGCACAATATACTACAAGCTAAGCCCCTCTCCAAGAGAGCGAAAAGCATCATTCATGTTGACGAGCAAAAGAAGGGCAACCCTGCAAGGAACCCTACAAGGTTTCCTAACCGCTATTGTAAGCTCATGTACCCCGCTATAGTTGAAAGGAATTATCATTTTGAGCATCTCCTGGCCCCTCCGGAGCACATTGTTCAGCTTGTGATGCCCCACATTGAGTGGCGGCAATGGGAATTTCTCATGAGAAGACCACATGAGGCCAACCTTTCTTGGGTGGTGGAGTTCTACTCCAACAACCACTCACGTTCTCTCAACTCGGTCTTCGTGCAAAGCAAGTCAACATTTTGGAAGAAGCCATTCAAAGGATAATCAAAGTCTTACCAGTGGCGGATGAGATAGATGGTTACCATGAGGTCCTCTGTCACCGTGATGCTTTTGGTTTTGATTTTGATTGGCACTCTGTTCTTAAAGTCATTGCCGAACCGGAGGCATTTTGGACCCAAGGGAGATTCAGGCCCCGCCCTAAGAGCATTGATGCACGTTTTCTCACTGTCGAGGCTCGGGCATGGGCCCAAATCTTATCTCATTACATTCTCCCAAGCACTCACGAGTCGTTGATCACCACAGACCTAGTCTTACTAGTCTGGTGCATACCTACGGAGAGGCCGGTCAACATCCCTCTCCTTATTCGACAAGCGATGGGTCGGGTCCATGCCAAGGGCAACCTTCCATTTCCCGCCTTGGTCTCTGATTTAGTTGCTGCTACTGGTGTTTTCCACGAGGCCAAAGACATGAAAGCAATGATTCTGGCCAAGGGCGATATTGTCCCAAGCAGAAAATATCTACTGCCTCTTGCGAACACCACAGGCCTTGACTTGGCTCATCCCTTCGACATTCCTACCACCTCATCCACACCACAACAAAGATCGGACCACCAACTGTTTGTAGATCTCTATAAGAAGATGGACCGATATGAATGGCAAAACCAACGCTGATTTACGTATGTGAAGATGCTTTTGAGTTTTATAACCCCATCTATGGAGGAACTGGAGATCTCCACATCCACTTCCAACTCAAGTAAGGATGCCATTCATGAAAGGGATAGTGGAAATTCCGAACCGACCGCCCCTTGTACCTTACTAATAGCACAGAGGACCGTGTTAATTCTTATATGTGGAGAGGTTGTTCGACCGATCTCCGTAGATAACACCCATAAAGTTGATTTTCCTTTGTTAATTAGGATAAATTGCATGGTTAGTTTTTGCCTTTGAACACTCTTTGCATGTTAGGACTGCTTGGTTAGTTAGGGTGATAACTTTTTTTCTAAGAAATCATCTATAGGGCACCCTATCAATTTGAAAATTTTTTCGTGTTAATCTTGCTTGAAGAATGTATTCTGGAACATGGTTGTTGAGCTAAGAACATAAGCATGTGAGACTTGAGCCTAATTGTGTGGTTACATCTTATAACCACTTATTTACATTCTTGTGTGCAATGTTCTCTTTCTATGACTGTGATCTTTGATTTGTTCGATTCTTTATGTCCATTATTCCATATAGACATGCATTTATATGATTGAGTCCATCATTTCATTTAGCTTTCGAACCCAAATTGCCTACCTTTCATCAACCATTGTAAGCCAACTTTGAGCCTATGATAATCCCCTTTGTTCCTAATATTAGCACATTACAAGCCTTTAAGAGAAAAACAATAATTGTCCTTATTTAGATCTTTGATTAGCTTAGGCTAGTGAGTGTGTATCATTCAAGTGTGGGGAAATTTGGGACATTGGTTGAGGTAAGAGGGTGTTTATTGAAGATCTTGGGAATCGGGTACATATTCATGCATTAAATGTGAAGCCATATGCATTGATACTCTTGTATATTTTTTTTAGTTCAAAAAGAAAGAAAAAAATATACAAAAAAAAAGAGAGAAAGAAAAGAAAAGATAAGAGAAAGAAAAAGAAGGAAATAAAAAGGAACAAAATGCCCAAAGTAAGGTTCAATAATAATCAATGCATATGGGGAATGATAAAGAAAAGAAAATGCGTGAGTATTTGAAAAAAAGAGAATGGGTAGTTAGGTTTATATTAGATTTCCATAGGTTGTTATATAGGTTAGGTGGGAATCTTATGACGGCTTCAGTGGCTAAGAGAAGGGGGGTTGAATCTTAGCCCCTTTTTCACTTAATAACTCTTGATGGTCTTTGAAACAACTTCTGGAGACTTTTTTATTTTTGTCTCGTACTCAGCCACAAAACTTTTTCTTTTTATCTCGTAACCCGTCATGAGATATTTTTCAGTTTTATCTCCTGTGCAGCTGGTGCACGAAATTGCAAATCACACTTTTCACAACTCGTACCACTAACCAGCAAGTGCACTGGGTCGTCCAAGTAATACCTTACGTGAGTAAGGGTCGAATCCCACGGAGATTGTTGGCTTGAAGCAAGCTATGGTTATCTTATTATTCTTAGTCAGGATATAATATCAATAATAATTTTTAGTTTCAATTGTAAAAAGTAAAAGAGCATGAAATAAATACTTATTATGCAGTAATGGAGAATATGTTGGAGTTTTGGAGATGCTTTGTCCTCTGAATTTCAGCTTTTCCCTTGTCCTCCTCTTCACACACGCAAGGCTCCTTCCATGGCAAGCTGTATGTAGGGCGTCACCGTTGTCAATGGCTACTTCCCATCCTCTCAGTGAAAATGGTCCAAATGCTCTGTCACAGCACGGCTAATCATTTGTTGGTTCTCGATCATGTCGGAATAGAATCCATTGATTCTTTTGCGTTTGTCATCACGCCCAACAATTGTGAGTTTGAAGCTCGTCACAGCCATTCAATCCTTGAATCCTACTCGGAATACCACAGACAAGGTTTAGACTTTCTGGAACCTCAAGAGTGGCCACCAAAATGTTCTAGCTTATACCACGAAGATTCTGATTAAGGAATCTAAGAGATACTCATTCAATCTAATGTAGAACGGAGGTGGTTGTCAGGCACACGTTCATGGATTGAGGAAGGTGATGAGTGTCACGGATCATCGCCTTCTTCATAGTGAAGCGCGAATGAACATCTTAGATAGGAACAAGCGTGTTTGAATGGAAAATAGAAATAATTGCATTAATTCATCGAGACGCTGCAGAGCTCCTCACTCCTAACAATGGAGTTTAGAGACTCATGCCGTTAAAGAGTACAAAATTCAGATCCAAAAATGTCATGAGATATCCAAAATAAGTCTCTAAAAGTTGTTTAAATAGTAAACTAGTACCCTAGGTTTACAGAAAATGAGTAAACTAAGATGGATAGTGCAGAAATCCACTTCTGGGGCCCACTTGGTGTGTGCTGGGGTAAGCTTCTCACGTGCCTGAGCTGTTTCTAGAGTCGAACGCCAGGTTGTAACCTATTTCTGGCGTTGAACTCCAACTTGCAACCTGTTTCTGGCGCTGAATGCCAGACTACAACATGGAACTGGCGTTGATCGCCAGTTTACGTCATCTATCTTCGTGCAAAGTATAGACTATTATATATTGCTGGAAAGCCCTGGATGTCTACTTTCCAACTCAATTGAGAGCACGCCAATTGGACTCTTGTAGCTCTAAAAAATCCATTCCGAGTGCAGGGAGGTCAGAATCCAATAGCATTCGCAGTCCTTTTTCAGCCTGAATCAGATTTTTGCTCAGCTCCCTCAATTTCAGCCAGAAAATACTTGAAATCACAGAAAAACACACAAATTCATAGTAAAGTCCAGAAATATGAATTTTGCCTAAAAACTAACAAAAATATACTAAAAAGTAGCTAGAACATACTAAAAACTACCTATAAACAATGCCAAAAAACGTGTAAATTATCCGCTCATCAACAGCAGAAAAAGAAATGGACTAGAAGAGAGAGAAAATTACACCCAGATATATCCTGGTTCAGCTACTAAGTGCAGTGCAGCCTACATCCAGTCTCCATCACAACAATGATGGAATTTCACTATAATCATCTTTGATTACAAACACCAATTCTCCCTAAGAACTACCTTTCCTATCCGGGACAAGTCCAGAATCTAAACCCAAAACTGAACTCGACTTGGTCACTGCCAAGCTTTCAACTATAAAGTGCTAACCCAAGTTACAAGGGGATTCCCATAGAATCATGAAACACAACACAGATGTACAAAGGACCTCTAAGGACATCTATGGCTTTTTCTTTTAATTTTGCACTCTCTGCCTTTTTCTGCTCTGACTTTTTCATACAAACCTCACTGTTTGCCTTTTTCCATGAGACTTAAGACAGACAAAATTAAACAAAAAATTACAAAATAGAATACATTGAAGGAGAAAAACTTCTGTTAGCTTAGGTAGCTATGTGAACACTATGCCTTGCACTCTCACTCCTTGCTTCAAGCCCTGGCTATTCTCCCTATTTATAGAGGGAGAAGCCTCCATGGTTGAAACCAAAAGAACCAAGCGAATCTTCTTCTTCTTCATGCAAACCAGTTCGGTCAGAGAGAGATAAGAAGTAACTGAATGCAATAACCAACATGCAATTACCTCTGGTTCTTCCTTGGTCACCAATAATCATCAATCTGAGCCTTCCATCTTGCCTTGCACTCCAAGATGAACTCCTAGCCCTTGCTGCATGCTTGATGATGATAGCTCCTCCTGCTCCACTTTTGCTTCCTCCTTCACGTAGCCACCCTAGCTACATTCTGTGATGAGTGAATCCAAAAGCAGAGACGAGCCATACCTCCAAGAAATCTTCCTCTACTGATCGAAATCTTCATCATCCATTTTTGGTATGGAGAAGCTGAGATCTCTTCACCAAATATTTCCAGATCTTAGCCACAACATACTTTTTGTTTTCTTTTTCTTGCCATCATTGTGATGGTCTTTAGCTTGCTTCTAGCTTCATCTTGATAGCTTGAAAAAGCATCTATGGTTGCTGTGATGGAAGTGACCGAAAGTGAGAAGAGAGATGAGAGAGAAGATAGAGTAGAAAGAAAAACATGTAATTGATTTGAACACATTAAAACAAGCTGAATTAATTCCTACTCCCCTTTCTTTCTTGGTGGCATGTAGCATTAATGAGGCCATCAAATCAATTGTATAATCTCTCTCATGTTTCCACTACAAGTATTAACTCTTCTTGATAAAATTTGAATTCCATCACATGATTAAAGGAGATCCGTTGGAAGCATGAAGCAAAATATTTGCTTTCCCTCAATGTTGGTTTTGGACCAACTTAATGGTCCTGGAGCAAGAATTTAACTTGGGCTTGTATCACAAATTCTGGCCCAATGACATAACAATAATTCAGCCACAAGGATCAAAGAAATTTTGTATCAATGCTGAATATTTTTAATCAATTTTGGCTTGCTGTTTATTTCTTTAATTTTCGGCCCAATTAAACCTGCATTGCAAAATTAATTAGTTAGCATATATTAATTGAAATCATATTAATAATTTTGCAATTAATCATATTAATAATGTTTGATCATCATCAAATTAAATTAGAGTTTTTCAAACTCATCAATCTCTCCCTTGATGACAAACATTATTAAAAATTGAAATGGAAAGAAATTGAAGATTAGAGTACTCCCTTTTGAATACTTGGATTCCTTCTTTCCTACTTGTTACATAGCTCCCCCTCAATGTATGCTATTTTACCAAGGGGAGCTCTTACCTGTAACAATTTTATCAAGCCTAAGGCAACTATGTTCATTCAACATGTGTAATTGTTGAATAGCTTGATTTATGAGCAGAATTTGAATGACAAACAAAATTTCTTTGTTATTAATAATTTGATTTTCTGCTCAAACACACACACATCAACTGAGTACATATCAATTAAAGATAATTTTGATGTTTCAAAAAATTGTTGTTCAAGTCATTTGAAAATATTTTCCAGTCAACATATTAGAGCAAAATTATTATAGCAAGGAAAACATTTTTTAATCAAGCATGATCATATCAAAACACAACAACTCTCATAATTTATTTTCATATCAAAGCTTAAAGAAACTGCCAAAAATAATTTCTAATCCATGATGCAGCAAGCAAATCCACATAAGTAAATCAAATGCATCAAATGTATCAAGCAGATCACCAAAACAAATAATTGAAACAAGGGTGATCATGAATCTACAAAGGATTTCATCCCCTGTTTTCTCTCAATTTCAATTTTTTCGGTCATTCCTGCCCCTTTTCTCATCAAAAGGATCTTGCAAAATAAATGAAAATAATATACAAAAGGCAGAATATTTGTTTTTCACCAAAACACATTGGTCCAGTCAGCACACATGCATTTGAGCAAATGACAATCAAAGTTCAACTCGAAATTAATCCACTAACACAAAGTGCTCAAAACAGAGCTAGATTGGAGCATAAAACAAAGCAAAATAAGTCTACAAAATAGTGCAACAAATCAATGAAATATAATAGTTTTAATTCAGCCCTTTTTCTCTTCTCCTCCCCCTTTTGTCATCAAGTATGGACACTGCAAAAAAAATGAGTAAAAAGCAATGAAGTCCATAATAATTCAAGACAAGTGAAAATAGTTCCACTGAGTCAAATACACAAAGAGTAAAATGACTGAGCATTTAGCAGCAGCAGCAACAGGGAGCAAACTTAGGCATCAGAATTTTCTTTATTAGATTCCAGAACATCATCTTCTTTCTCGAAAGGAGCCATGTCCTTATCAACTGAATCCAAATGCTTTAAGAGCAAGTTTATCCTTTCATGAGATTTTAGCCAAGCCTTTTCATTTTGCAATGCAAGCTTTCTAGCTTCTTTGCTGGATTTTACCATTTGCTTAGATATGGTAGCAAACTCCAAGAGAACTTCTTTACCTTTAGCATGTTGCAGTACACCACCACCTTTGATTGTGGATACTTTATTCTCAACAGGCTCATTACTCAAATCAGCATTAAAATGCTCAATCAAGCAGGTCAAAAACATACCATATGACAAGTTACTCCTTCCTACAAGATTTGATATGACAACTTCCCAAAAGTATGATTAAAAAAATGAAGAACGGGTCAGAGTGAGGTCAAAGAGATTTGGTGGGGCCCAAAATAATTAACTTCAGTTCAGTCTCCCCCTGTATCATGGCCCGTTCAACACATCCTGAAATTTGTCTCTTGCTTTCCTACGAGACAAAACCAAACAGAATCAAAAAGTTCACAAATTTTCAACAGAACTTAATTCTATCATTCCCAAACTGTTTCTTAAGGTGCAGAATCTGTCTTCATATAAGGGCATTGTAAAAATGTCAGCAAGTTGTTCTTCAGATTTTACAAATTGAATATCAATAGTACCCTTTTGCACATGTTCTCTAATAAAATGATATTTAATCTCAATGTGCTTGGTTCTTAAGTGCAAAACATGATTTTTAGAAATGTTTATGGCACTCATATTATCACAAAATAAGGGTATACTATCGATCTTTAATTTGTAATCTTCCAACTGCATTTTTAACCAAATTAGTTTTGAACATCATGCAGATGCAGAAATATATTCAGCTTCAGTTGTGGATAGATCCACTGTGGGTTGCCTTTTGCTTGACCACATGTTGAGTGAGCTTCCAAGGAAGCAACACATGCCGGATGTGCTCCTTCTATCCACCCTATCTCCCGCATAATCTGCATCACAAAACCTTACTGCACAAAAATCATCAGATTTAGGATACCATAAGCCATAATCACTAGTTCCCTTAATGTATCTAATGATGTGCTTAACGGCTGAAAGATGGGATTCTTTTGGGTGAGATTGAAATCTTGAACATACACCCACACTTTGAACAATATCCAGTCTAGAGGAGGTAAGGTACACGAGTGAACCTATCATTCCTCTATACCTTGTTTCATCCACATCTTTCCCATTATCATCATTTTCAAGTTTAGTGTTAGGATGCATTGGTGTTCCTATTGGTTTAGAATTTTCTAGGCCAAATTTCTTGATTAGTTCTAGTGCATACTTTCCTTGGTGAATAAAGGTACTGCTAGGAGTTTGTTTAATTTGGAGACCAAGAAAGAAAGTTAGCTCTCCTATTAAACTCATTTCAAACTCACTAATCATGAGTTTTCCAAACTCTTCACACAAGGACTCATTGGCCGATCCAAACACAATGTCATCCACATAAACTTGAACTAAGAGAATATCATCATTAGATGCTCTAATAAATAAAGTAGTATCCGTGGTACCCCTTTGAAATTGATTTTCCAACAAGAAGGCACTAAGCCTTTCATACCAAGCTCTTGGAGCTTGTCTAAGACCATAAAGAGCCTTAAAGAGTTTGAAAACATGGTTTGGAAATTTTTTATCTTCAAAACCGGGGGGTTGTGCCACAAACACTTCTCTATCAATAAAGCCATTAAGGAAAGCACATTTGACATCTATTTAAAACATTTTAAAACCCTTGTGGGAAGCATAGGCAAGAAGCAACCTAATTGCTTCCATTCTTGCTACCGGAGCAAAAGACACATCAAAATCTATACCCTCTTCTTGATCGTAACCTTGGGCCACTAATCTAGCCTTGTTACGAACAACTTTTCCATCCTCACCTAATTTATTTTTGAAAACACACTTAGTACCCGTTACCTTTTTACTATCTGGATGAGGTACTAGTACCCAAACCTCATTGTTATCAAATTGAGCAAGCTCTTCTTGTATGGCTTTGACCCATGATGGATCTTCAAGAGCCTGTTTTACATTGTTGGGATCTATTTGTGACAAGAGGGCAAAATTACAAGGTTCAGATTGCCTTTTTGTTGAGGATCTTGTTGTTACACCTTGAGAGGGATCACCAATGATAAAGTCATGAGGATAAACCCTCATGGATTTCCATTTTCTTAGCTTTCGGAGTGGTGTTGAGCTTTGATGAGCTTCTGTGGGTTGCTTTGTTCCAGATTCTCTTGCTGACTCAGTAGACAAAATGGAAATGTCTCCTCCATTCTGACGAGACAAAATTGGACGGACAGATTCTTCATTTTGAACAGACTTGGGATTTTCTTCATTGGTTTCTGTATTGACAACATCTTCATAATCTGAATCATTATCTATCACAGCACTGGGAATTGAATTAGAATCACAAAATGATACATGTATGGATTCCTCTATGGTTCTATGCTCTTTGAGGTAAATTCTATAAGCTTTGCTGGTGGTGGAGTATCCAACAAACATTCCCTCATATGATTTTGGATCAAATTTACCAAGATTTTCTTTGTTATTAAGCACAAAACATTTGCATCCAAAAATGTAAAAATACTTAAGATTAGGAGGGGTTCCTTTCCATAGCTCATAAGGAGTTTTCTTCAACCCTTTTCAAATTATAGTCCTATTCAAAATATAACAAGCTGTATTCACAGCTTCAGCCCATAGAAATTTTGGAACCTCATTTTCACACAACATAGCCCTAGTCATCTCTTGAAGGCTTCTATTTCTTCTTTCAACAACCCCATTTTGTTGAGGTGTTCTAGCCCATGAAAAATTATGAGCAATTCCAAAATCATCACAGAATTTTTCAAAGTCTTGGTTTTCAAATTCCTTTCCGTGATCACTTCTCAAATGGGCAACTTTTAAATCTTTTTCATTTTGAATTCTTTTGCAAAGGGTTGAAAAGGCATGAAAAGCATCATTTTTATGAGCAAGAAAAAGTACCGAACCAAATCTAGAGTAATCATCCACCACTAAGCCATAGTGTTTCCCTCCTAAAATTTGAGTTTTTGTTGGTCCAAATAGGTTAATGTGTAACATCTCTAATGGCCTCTTGATTTAAATAATTGAAACAAGGGTGATCATGAATCCACAAAGGATTTCATCCCCTGTTTAAGGATTTCATCCCCTATTTTCTCTCAATTTCAATTTTTTTGGTCATTCCTCCCCCTTTTGTCATCAAAGGGATCGTGCAAAATAAATGAAAACAACATACAAAAGGCAGAATATTTGTTTTTCACCAAAACACAATGGTCCAGTCAGCACACATGCATTTGAGCAAATGACAATCAAAGTTCAACTCAAAATTAATCCACTAACACAAAGTGCTCAAAACAGAGCCAGATTGGAGCATAAAACAGAGCAAAACAGGTCTGCAAAATAGTGCTACAAATCAATGAAATATAATAATTTCAATTTAGCCATTTTTCTCTTCTCCTCCCCCTTTTGTCATCAAGTAGGGACCCTGTAAAAAAAATGAGAAAAAAGCAATGCAGTCCATAATAATTCAAGACAAGTGAAAATAGTTCCACTTAGTCAAATACACAAAGAGTAAAATGATTGAGCATTTAGCAGCAGCAACAACAGGGAGCAAACTTAGGTATAGTGGAAATTTTGAATCCGATCGCCCCTTGTGCCTCACTAATAGCACAGAGGACCGTGCTAATTCTTATGTGTGGAGAGGTCGTTCGACCGATCTCCGTAGGTAACACCCATAATGTTGATTTTCCTTTATTAATTAGGATAAATTGCATGGTTAGTTTTTGCCTTTGAACACTCTTTGAATGTTAGGACTGCTTGGTTAGTTAGGGTGATAACCTCTTTTCCAAGAAATCATCTATAGGGCACCCTACCAATTTGGAAATTTTTTCGTGTTAATCTTGCTTGAAGAATGTATTCTGGAACATGGTTGTTGAGCTAAGAACATAAGCATTTGAGACTTGAGCCTAATTGTGTGGTTACATCTTATAACCACTTATTTCCATTCTTGTGTGCAATTTTCTCTTTCTATGACTGTGATATTTGATTTGTTTGATTCTTTATGTCCATTGTTCCATGTAGACATGCATTTAGATGATTGAGTCCATTATTTTATTTAGCTTACGTACCCAAATGGCCTACCTTTCATCAACCATTGTAAGCCAACTTTGAGCCTATGATAAACCCCTTTGTTCACATTACAAGCTTTAAGAGAAAAACAATAATTGTCCTTATTTAGATCTTTGATTAGCTTAGGCTAGTGAGTATGTATCATTCAAGTGTGGGGAAACTTGGGACATTGGTTGAGGTAAGAGGGTGTTTATTGAAGATCTTGGGAATTGGGTACATATTCTTGCATTAAATGTAAAGCCATATGCATTGATACTCTTGTATATAATTTTTTTTTGTAGTTTAAAAAGAAAGAAAAAAATATACAAAAAAGAGAGAAAGAAAAGAAAAGAGAAGAAAAAGAAAAAGAAGGAAATAAAAGGGGACAAAATGCCCCAAAGTAAGGTTCAATAATAATCAATGCGTATGGGGAATGATAAAGAAAAGAAAATGCGTGAGTGTTTGAAAAAAAGAGAATGGGTAGTTAGGTTTATATTAGATTTCCATAGGTTGTTATATAGGTTAGGTGGGAAGCTTATGATAATCAAAGATTCAAATTTTGAGCTCACTTAGCTATACATAACCTTACCTTGACCCTAGCCCCATTACAACCTATGAAAAGACCTCATGATAGGTGTATGCATGCATCGGATAATTGTTGATTGTTAGATGATAAACAAATCGGGGAAAGCATGATTAGAGGAGAATTGAGTGGTCAACACTAAACACGAGAGAGAATAGAGTGCAAACTGTAACAACCCTGTTTTTCGAGTACATGAGATATTTTCTAAAGGCACAGATTTTTCCAGAAGATCAATAAAGGGAACACCTCTGCTGTATCATCAAGCATCTTAATCCTCATTGTCATTATATGATGCATGAAAACTTGTCTCTCAACAAATTTTCCTTGGGCAAGTATACCGAATTGTCGTCAAGTAAAACTCACAATAGAGTGAGGTCGAATCCCACAAGATTGATTGGTCAAGCAACTTTAGTTAGAAGAATATGCTAGTTGAGCTAAACAGAAATTAGATTGAGATGCAGAAATTTAAATGACTGGAAAGTAAATAACAGAAATTAAAGTGCAGAATCTTAATGAGCATGAAAATAAATGGCAGAAAGTAAAGAGAATGGGTAAGATCGGAAATGGGGTAATCATTGGGTTCAGGAGATGTTGCATTCTCCGGATCAAGTTCATTCTCATCCCTTCCTCAATCATGCATTCATTGATCTCCTTGGCAATCTTAAGTGATTGGATCCCAATTCCTTGGCAATTTAATCTCTCTAAGCTTGAACAATTGCCCAATTCCTTGATTTAATTGCTCATGGGAAGAGATGAAGTGTGGTAACTGATTATACCACATGTATTTCCAAATCAAAGTTTTGGGAGGATTACATGTCACTATATCCGCCCAGACCCCTATTTGGTCCAACATGAGAAAGCATTTCTAGCATGATCTCCTCATCCCTTTTCCAAGGCTCAAAGGAGATCCAATTATGGAGAGTTTCTTTTCCAAGACAACTAACCAATTGAATTAAGATCGAAAGCTTTCTAGTGAGATCAAGAGAAAAGAAAGAAGAAGAAGAATGAAAACTATGATTGATCCATCAAATTACAACAGAGCTCCTTAACCCAATGAAAGGGGTTTAGTTGTTCATAGCTCTAGAAATGAAAAATGGCAGAAAAGAAGAATCCATGCTAAAAGTGCAGAAAAGTAAATCTATAGAGAGTAGTTCCTAAAAATGCCAAGCTCCTCTATAGTTCAAAACTACTCCTATATATACTACTCCTTTTGATCTTCTAGTGAGTTCTTCAAGTCTTGGATGTGGGCTCTGGATCTTGAGTTGAAGCAGTTCTCATCTTTAGTGGGCCCAACTTGTAGAGAAATATGAATTAGGCTTGGGTATTTAGTAAGATTTAACGTTGAGTGCCATTGTGGGTTCGAGAACGTTAGTGGCATTCACTTTTTCCACTAACGTTCCACCCTCATATATCTACGTTAAATCCAACGTTAGTGGTCTTAACGTGACCACTAACGTTGCTTTCTCAAATTTTGGCCAACGTTTTTGGGACTCACTTTTCCCAATAACGTTGGCTTATACCTGGTGCGCGAAATTGTGAACAATACTTTTTCACAACTTTCATAATCCCCGGTCATGAACCCCAAAAACTTGGTGTTCAATACCATGGCATTACACAACTTCGCACAACTAACCAGCAAGTGCACTGGGTCGTCCAAGTAATAAACCTTACGCGAGTAAGGGTCGATCCCACAAAGATTGTTAGTATGAAGCAAGCTATGGTCATCTTGTAAATCTTAGTCAGGCAAACTCATATGGATATGGTGATGAACGAAAATAACAATAAAGATAGAGATAGAGATACTTATGTAATTCATTGGTAGGAACTTCAGATAAGCGCATGAAAATGCCTTCCCTTCCGTCTCTCTGCTTTCCTACAGTCTTCATCCAATCCTTCTTACTCCTTTCCATGGCAAGCTTGTGTAGGGTTTCACCGTTGTCAATGGCTACCTCCCATCCTCTCAGTGAAAACGATTGCATATGCTCTGTCGCAGCACGCGGAATTCAGCTGTCGGTTCTCGGTCAGGCCGGAATAGAATCCA
>NC_029773.3:33651723-33652651 GCF_000817695.3 Arachis duranensis | reverse complement strand
CTGCCAAGGATGATGGATTCATCCATGCATTTCCCAGTCTCTAGGACTATGAAATCAGTAGGGATGTAATGGTCTTCAACTTTAACCAGAACATCCTCTACAAGTCCATGTGCTTGTTTTCTTGAATTGTCTGCCATCTCTAGTGAGATTTTTGTAGCTTGCACCTCAGAGATTCCTAACTTCTCCATTACAGAGAGAGGCATGAGGTTTACACTTGACCCTAAGTCACACAAGGCCTTTTTGAAGGTCATGGTGCCTATGGTACAAGGTATTGAAAACTTCCCAGGATCCTATCTCTTTTGAGGCAATTTCTGCCTAGACAAGTCATCCAGTTCTTTGGTGAGCAAAGGGGGTTCATCCTCCCAAGTCTCATTTCTAAATAACTTGTCATTTAGCTTCATGATTGCTCCAAGGTATTTAGCAACTTGCTCTTCATTGACATACTCATCCTCTTCAGAGGAAGAATACTCATCAGAGCTCATGAATGGCAGAAGTAAGTCCAATAGAATCTCTATGGTCTCAGTTTGAGCCTCAGATTCCCATGGTTCTTCATTGGGGAACTCATTGGAGGCCAGTGGACGCCCAGTGAGGCTTTCCTCAGTGGTGTTCACTGTCTCTTCTTCCTCCCAAAATTCGGCCATGTTGATGGCCTTGCACTCTCCTTTTGGATTTTCTTCTATATTGCTTGGAAGAGTACTAGGAGGGAGTTCAGTAATTTTCTTGCTCAGCTGACCCACTTGTCCTTCCAAATTTCTGATGGAGGACCTTGTTTCAGTCATGAAACTCTGAGTGGTTTTGATTAGATCAGAGACCATTATTGCTAAGTCAGAGGTATTCTGCTTAGAGCTCTCTGTCTGTTGCGAGAAGATGATGGAAAAGGCTTGCTATTGCTAAACCTGTTTCTTCCACCATTATTGTTATTGAAACC
>NC_029773.3:33651314-33651690 GCF_000817695.3 Arachis duranensis | reverse complement strand
TTATTGAAACCTTGTTGAGGTCTCTGTTGATCCTTCCATGAAAGACTTAGATGATTCCTCCATGAAGGATTATAGGTGTTTCCATAGGGTTCTCCCATGTAATTCACCTCTTCAATTGAAGGGTTCTCAGGATCATAAGCTTCTTCCTCAGATGAAGCTTCCTTAGTACTGCTTGGTGCATTTTGCATTCCAGACAGACTTTGAGAAATCATATTGACCTGTTGAGTCAATATTTTGTTCTGAGCCAATATGGCATTCAGAGTGTCAATCTCAAGAACTCCTTTCTTCTGACTAGTCTCATTGTTCACAGGGTTTCTTTCAGAAGTGTACATGAATTGGTTATTTGCAACCATTTCAATCAGTTCTTGAGCCTCTG
>NC_029773.3:33649565-33651103 GCF_000817695.3 Arachis duranensis | reverse complement strand
TGTTTGCTCCAATGGCAGGGATAGAGATGCTTCTCCCATAGAAGTCGGGAGTAGGTGCAGTAAAGTCACCCAGCACCTTCCTTGCATTGTTGGCATTGTTGTTGTTTTCGGCTGCCATGTGTTTTTCTTCTTTGAAGAGTTCGTTCAGGTCCTCTAAAGAAAGTTGTGCTTTGGCTTCTCTTAGCTTTCTCTTCAAGGTCCTTTCAGGTTCAGGGTCAGCCTCAACAAGAATGTTTTTGTCTTTGCTCCTGCTCATAAGAAAGAGAAGGGAACAAGAAAATGTGGAATCCTCTATGTCACAGTATAGAGATTCCTTTAGGTGTCAGAGGAAAAGAAGAGTAGAAGACAGAAGTAGAAAATTCGAACTTATCAGAGAAGATGGAGTTCGAATTTTGCATTAAGGAATAGCGTTAGTCCATAAATAGAAGGATGTGAGAAGGAGGGAAGTAATTTTTTTTTCGAAAATTAAGTGAAAAATTTTGAAAACATTTTTGAAAAACATTACTTAATTTTCGAAAATGAAAGTGGAAAAGAAATAAAATGATTTTCTGAAAAAGATTTTGAAATTAGAAATCAAAAAGATTTGATTGAAAACTATTTTGAAAAAGATGAGGTTAAGAAGATATGATTGGTTTTAAAAAAAATGTGATTGAGAAGATATGATTTGAAAAACATTTTAAACAGATTTGATTTGAAAATTAAAAACTTGACTAACAAGAAAAGATATGATTCAAACATTAAACCTTTCTCAACAGAAAAGGTAACATACTTGAAATGTTGAATCAAATCATTAATTGATAGTAAGTATCTTAAAAAATATGGAAAGAAATTGGTTTTGAAAAAGATTTGATTGAAAAATTGATTTGAAAAAGATTTGATTTTGAAAAGATTTTGAAAACTTAGAAAAAATTTGATTTGAAAACAAAATCTTCCCTTCTAGCCATCCTGGCGTTAAACGCCCAGAATGGTGCACATTCTGGCGTTTAACGCCCAAAATACTACCCTTTTGGGCGTTAAACGCCCAACCAGGTACCCTGGTTGGCGTTTAAACGCCAGTCTGTCCTTCTTCACTGGGTGTTTTGAACGCCCAGCTTTTTCTGTGCAATTCCTCTGCTGTATGTTCTGAATCTTCAATTCTCTGTTTTATTGACTTGAAAAGACACAAATTAAAAATATTTTTGGATTTTTAATAATATGGAAAAATCAAAATGCAACAAGAATCAAATAACAATGCATGCAAGACACCAAACTTAGCAGTTTGTACACTACTGACACTAACAAAATGAGAATGCATATGAGACACACAAAACACTCAAGTCAATAGAATTCAAAGATCAGAGCACGAAAAATCATCAAGAATTATTTGAAAATCCTTAATACATATGAATGAATGCATGCAATTGACACTAAACTTAAGATGAGACACTAGACCTAAACAATAATTTTTTTGATTTTATGATTTTTTTTTAATTTTTTGTGTTTTTCGAAAATTAAGTGGAAAAAGATATCAAAATTCTTAATGAGAATTCCAGGAATCA
>NC_029773.3:33640299-33641837 GCF_000817695.3 Arachis duranensis | reverse complement strand
TGTAGAGACTTTTCTTGGAGTTAAACGCCAGCTTTTGTGCCAGTTTGGGCGTTTAACTCCCATTTGGGTGCCAGTTCTGGCGTTTAACGCTGGGATTTCTGAGGGTGACTTTGTACGCCGGTTTGGGCCATCAAATCTTGGGAAAAGTATGGACTATCATATATTGCTGGAAAGCCCAGGATGTCTACTTTCCAACGCCGTTAAGAGCGCGCCAATTGGGCTTCTGTAGCTCCAGAAAATCCACTTCGAGTGCAGGGAGGTTAGAATCCAACAGCATCTGCAGTCCTTTTCAGTCTCTGAATCAGATTTTTGCTCAGGTCCCTCAATTTCAGCCAGAAAATACCTGAAATCACAGAAAAACACACAAACTCATAGTAAAGTCCAGAAAAGTGAATTTTAACTAAAAACTAATAAAAATATACTAAAAACTAACTATATCATATCAAAAACATACTAAAAACAATGCCAGAAAGCATACAAATTATCCGCTCATCAATACCCCTTTGCGAACGTTAATGGGAATCACTTTTCCCATTAACGTTGCTTAGTGCCCCTTTGTCCCTACGTTAGAGTCCATGTTAGTATAGCTAACGTGACTCTTAACGTAGGTGTGATTCACCTTCGAGAGCGTTAGTGACACTCACCTTTTTCACTAACGCTCCAAATACCAAATTCTCTACGTTAGAACTCACGCTAACTAAGTTAACGTGACTCTTAATGTTGACCATTGCCAAGTTCTCCAACGTTAGTGGTGTTTACTTTTTCTCTTAACGTTGGAGTTCCCTTTTGCTTCTACGTTAACTACCACGTTAATTTAGTTAACGTGGCAAGTAACGTGGGTTTTGGATGGCTTCGCAGGCGTTATTGGTGATCACTTTTCTCATTAACGTTGCAAGCTTTACCATTCCATGTTAGTGTTCACGTTAACTAGGTTAACGTGAATACTAACGTGGTTCTTCCTTGCTTCCTTTGCCCCGAAATCAAGCAATTAAAGTGCATCAAAGCTCTAGCCAAAGTCATGAGATTATGCATCCTCAATTTATCATGCAATTCTAGCAAAATACTCATGAAATCATATAAAGTTCACAATAGTTGCTTGAATCAAGGTATGAGTGTATTTTCATCCAAAACTTGCCTTATTCACTAAGAAATTGCATGAAACTACCCTAAAATAATAAAGAAAAGGTCAGTGAAACTGGCCTAGATGCCCTGGCATCACAACACCAAACTTAAAGCTTGCTTGTCCCTAAGCAAGTACTGAAGCATAAGAAGAATGAAATGAAAGAACAATAAGATAAAATAAAAGTAGCATTCCTGGTTTATGGGGTTTCATGCATAGCAACTTAGGTTCTTTCCCTTTAGGTTTCAAGCCTTTATCAACTCCTTAGTCACTTTCTTGATTGCATCCTTTGAGACTTTTTCTTATTGATCCTTCCTTCTTTTTCAAAGTTTATTTTTCTTTTTGCTAAGTGCTTTGTAAGAGGGGGACTCTTTATGATAAGCTTTCAGCCAACACTCCCAAACCAGTTGGTTTTAAG
>NC_029773.3:33638942-33640114 GCF_000817695.3 Arachis duranensis | reverse complement strand
TCTTTGGGTTACTAAGTGTTCTGTAGCAAAGGTTACTCTTGATAGTGGACTTTCAGCTGACAATCCCGGATTAGTTAATCCAAGTTACCAAGTGATAAGGCACCCCTAAGAGCTTATTCATCCAAGTATATCCCTTGTATATAAACACCACAGACATATGCCTCAATTTTGAAACCCTTGGTGACTAGCATTGTTCTTTTTTCTTATTGTGTTTCTTTCTTTTTCACTTTTATTGCTCTTTCTCTTTCTTATTGGGATCTTATTGTTTAGCTAGTCTCAAAGGATGTCTTTCAAACAAAGGACTTAGGATAGATAGTTGCTTTCTTTCCTTCTTTGGTGAACCAACTTAGCTTACTAATCAACCTACCACAAACATTCAGAATGCACTTCACAAAATGACCCCACTCTTGTTCTTTTCATAACATTTTCTTTTTGATTAACTTAAAGAGACAAGCATACAAGTAAGAAAGGTGAAAGTGAACACTCAAGACATTAAGCTAGCACATTTAAATGTGAATAAAGAGGAACAAGTAAAAGATGCAGGTTCTATTCAATCATTTTTCACTTAGAGTTTTACAATTCGAGATGGGTTAAAAGAACCTTATGATATCTTCCTTGGTATTCTCGTTCTAATATCTGTATCCCTGTCTGTTTCCTTAGATGATGGGGTATGCTCATTCCCTGAGATTGATTAAATTCTTGTAACACTATTGAAAGTTGCTTGTTTTCTAAGCCAAAACTGTTCAGAAGCAAAAAGCTACAAGTCCCGCTCATGTAATTAAATTAATATTCATTGATATTTTGGACTTTATAGTATATTCTCTTCTTTTTATCCTACTTGATTTTCAGTTGCTTGGGGACAAGCAACAATTTAAGTTTGGTGTTGTGATGAGCGGATAATTTATACGCTTTTTGGCATTGTTTTTATATAGTTTTTAGTAAGTTTAAGCTACTTTTAGGGATGTTTTCAATAGTTTTTATGTTAAATTCACATTTATGGACTTTACTATGAGTTTGTGTGTTTTTCTGTGATTTCAGGTAAATTCTGAATGAAATTGAGGGATTTGAGCAAAACTCTGAAGAAGGCTGACAAAAGGACTGCTGATGCTGTTGGAATCTGACCTCCCTGCACTCGAAATGGATTTTCTGGAGCTACAGAACTCCAATTGGCG
>NC_029773.3:33636308-33638112 GCF_000817695.3 Arachis duranensis | reverse complement strand
CATTCGCTTATCTGAAATTCCCACCAATGAAGCTGCATGAGTATTCTATCCCTTTTATTTATTTATTTTCTTATTTCATTTTTTTCGAAAACCCATAAACAAATTTAATCTGCCTAACTGAGATTTACAAGGTGACCATAGCTTGCTTCATACCAACAATCTCTGTGGGATCGACCCTTACTCACGTAAGGTTTATTACTTGGACGACCCAGTACACTTGCTGGTTAGTTAAACGGAGTTGTGAATTCAACCAGTGCCATAATAAAGCTTTCATTCAAAATCCCAAGAACGCATAAATCACAATTTCGTCCACCAAGTTTTTGGCGCCGTTGCCGGGGATTGTTCGAGTATGGACAACTGACGGTTCATCTTGTTGCTCAGATTAGGTAACTTTCTTTTCAAAAACTTTTTCAAAAATTTTTTTTCTTTTATTTTTCGTTTTTTCCAAAAATATTTTTCGAAAAAAATCAATAAAAATACAAAAAAATTAGAAAATTATAAAAATCAAAAATATTTTGTGTTTCTTGTTTGAGTCTTATGTTAATTTTTAAGTTTGGTGTCAATTGCATGCCTTTAAAATTTTTCTTGCATTCTTTTCGAAAATCTCATGCATTCATAGTGTTCTTCATGATCTTCAAGTTGTTCTTGACGAGTCTTCTTGTTTGATCTTGATGATTTCTTGTTTTGTGTCTTTTCTTGTTTTTCATGTGCATCTTTGCATTCATATTTTTCATGCATTAAAGATTTCTAAGTTTGGTGTCTTGCATGTTTTCTTTGCATNCTTGTGCACTTTTGCATTCATATTTTCGATGCATTAAAGATTTCTAAGTTTGGTGTCTTGCATGTTTTCTTTGCATCAAAATTTTTCAAAATTATGTTCTTGATGTTCATCATGATCTTCAAAATGTTCTTGGTGTTCATCTTGACATTCATAGCATTCTTGCATGCATCTTGTGTCTTGATCCAAAATTTTAATGTTTTGGGTCATTTTTGTGTTTTTCATTAAAAACTTTATATCTTTTCCTTAATTCCCTCCAAAAATTCGAAATTTTTGGTTTGACTTGGTCAAAAATTTTTAAAATTAGTTGTTTTTTACAAGTCAAGTCAAAATTTCAATTTTAAAAATCTTATCTTTTCAAAATCTTTTTCAAAAATCATATCTTTTTCATTTTTTTCGAAAATTTTAAAAATCTTTTTCAAATATTTTTCAAAATCTTTTTCTTATCTTTTTATCAAATTTTCGAAAAATTAAGCTAACAATTAATGTGATTGGTTCAAAATTTTGAAGTTTGTTACTTTCTTGTTAAGAAAGGTTCAATCTTTAAGTTCTAGAATCTTATCTTGTAGTTTCTTGTTAGTGAAGTAAATAATTTCAAATTTTTAAAATTAAATCTTTTTATCTTTTATCTTATCTTTTTTTCAAAAATTTTATCTTTTTCAAAATTTGATTTCAAAATATCTTATCAAACTTCTTATCTTCTTATCTTTTTCAAAATTTGATTTCAAATCTTTTTCAATCAACTAACTAACTTTTTGTTTGTTTCTTATCTTTTTCAAAACCACCTAACTACTTTTCCCTCTCTAATTTTCGAAAATTCTCCTTCTCTTTTTCAAAAATTCTTTTTGTTTTAAATTTTAATTTCAATTATATTTTATCTTTAATTTTCGAAAATTACTAACCTCTTTTTCAAAATTATTTTCGAAAATTTCTTTCTCTTCTCTTATTCTATTTAATTAATTAATTACTAACACTTTTCTTCACCTCTCTTCATCTAAGAATCCGAATTCTTCTTCATCCTTCTAC
>NC_029773.3:33634757-33635621 GCF_000817695.3 Arachis duranensis | reverse complement strand
ATGCTCTGAATGCCATATTGGCTCAGAACAAAATGTTGACTCAACAGGTCAACATAATCTCTCAAAATCTGAATGGATTGCAACATGCATCCAACAGTGCTAGAGAGGCAGCTTCTGAAGAAGCTTATGATCTTGAGAACCCTGCCATGGCAGAGGTTAATTACATGGGTGAACCATATGGAAACACCTATAACCCATCATGGAGAAATCATCCAAATTTCTCCTGGAAGGATCAACAAAAGCCTCAACAAGGCTTTAACAGTGGTGGACACAATAGGCTGAATAATAGTAAGCCATATCCATCATCTTCTCAGCAACAGACAGAGAACTCTGAACAAAATAATTCTAATTTAGCTAATATAGTCTCTGATCTGTCAAAGGCCACTTTCAATTTCATGAATGAAACAAGATCCTCCATTAGAAATTTGGAGGCACAAGTGGGCCAGCTGAGTAAGAAAGTCATTGATACTCCTCCTAGTATTCTCCCAAGCAATACAGAAGAGAATCCCAAAGGAGAGTGCAAGGCCACTGATATGATCAAAGTGGCCGAATGCACTAGGGAGGAGGAGTAGTCAATATGGCCGAATGTAAGGAGGAAGGGGAGGACATGAATCCCAATGAGAAAGACCTCATGGGACGTCTCCCAAACAAGAAGGAGTTCCCTATTGAGGACCTAAAGGAATCTAAGGCTCATATAGAGACCATAGAGATTCCATTAAATCTCCTTCTACCATTCATGAGCTCTGAAGAATATTCATCCTCTGAAGAGAATGAAGATGTTAATAGAGAGCAAGTTGCTCAATATTTAGGAGCTATCATGAAGCTGAATGCCAAGTTATTTGGTAATGAGACTTGGGAAAGTGA
>NC_029773.3:33630306-33634657 GCF_000817695.3 Arachis duranensis | reverse complement strand
GAGTTGTGAATTCAACCAGTGCCATAATAAAGCTTTCATTCAAAATCCAAAGAACGCATAAATCACAATTTCGTCCACCACTTGGCAAATTGGATGCATGTAAGAACCTTGTGTGCTTTTTATTAAGAAACAACTATGAGCTAAAAAAATATAATCTATATCTTAGAGGTTAAGCCTCTGTCAAGTAAGTTCTCTAATTGCTAGGGGGATGCTTCATCGCTAAAGGTTGCAATGCACTCTTCAGCTGGAGTTTTGGTGGAACACCAAACTTAGAGCCCTATATTCACCCTCGAATTGTTTTTGGTGTGTAACACCAAACTTAGTTCCTCACACTATAGAGAATCCAACTTGAAATTTTTATTGAAAGACTTATGAAAAGAGAATTACCTCAGGTTGGGTTGCCTCCCAACAAAGCGCTTTTTTTTTTTTACGTCGCTAGCTCGACGATTCTTTCCTTAGTTGAGGTTGTACTTCTGTTTGGGGGTCTCCCCCATGCTGCCCAAGTAGTGTTTGAGTCTTTGTCCATTCACAGTGAACCTTCTCTTTGAGCCTTCTTCCATTATTTCTATATGTCCATAAGGTGAGACTTTTGTGACTAGAAAGGGTCCCGACCATCTTGATTTAAGTTTCCCAGGAAAGAGTTTCAGTCTAGAGTTGTAGAGAAGCACATGTTGCCCTTCTTCGAAACTTCTGGGTACCAAGTTGAGGTCATGTCTCCTTTTTGCTTTTTCCTTATAGATATTGGTATAGGCTTGAGATCTAAATTCTTCCAATTCTTGAAGCTGCAGGACCCTTTTTTCACCAGCAACAGTGCTATCTAGGTTCAGTGTTTTAAGGGCCCAGGAGGCCTTGTGCTCCAACTCTAATGGCAAGTGACAAGCCTTACCATACACCAGTTGATATGGGGACATTCCAATTGGTGTTTTGAAGGCTGTCCTGTATGCCCAAAGAGCATCATCTAGCTTCTTCGCACAATCCTTTCTTGATATCCCTACAGTCTTTTCCAGAATCCTTTTCAACTCTCAGTTAGATATCTCTGTTTGCCCACTTGTTTCGGGATGATAAGGTGTGGCAACCTTATGCTTCACCCCATATCGTAGGAGTAGGGCTTCCAATGGTCTATTGCAGAAGTGGCTCCCTCCGTCACTGATGAGGGCTCTTGGGACTCCAAACCTGGTGAAGACATTCTTTCGAAGAAAGTTTATGACTACCTTGTTGTCATTAGTTGGGGTCGCCACTGCCTCCACCCACTTAGATACATATTCTACTACCACCAAGATAAACTTGTTTGAATATGAAGGTGGGAATGGTCCCATGAAATCGATTCCCCATACATCAAACAGTTCAAGCTCTAAAATATATTGTTGTGGCATCTCATTTCTCTTGGGCAGGTTGCCAGCCCTTTGGGATTCGTTGCAGCTTCTCACTAATTCCTTAGCATCTTTGAAGATAGTGGGCCAGAAGAACCCACATTGCAGCACCTTTGCGGCAGTTCTTTCTCCTCCAAAGTGACCTCCGTAACTAGCACTATGACAACTCCACAAGACCCTTCGTCCTTCTTCTTCTGAGATGCACCTCCTAAGGATTCCATATGAGCATTTCTTAAAGAGATAGGGTTCATCCCAAATGAAATACTTGGCATCATTAATGAGTTTCCTTCTTTAATATTTGTTGATTCCAGGGGGTAAGTCACCGGATGCTTTAATATTGGGCACTTCTTTTCTTTCCTCCTTTTCTTCTAGCATGCCCTGAACATGTACTTCAGCGGCTACAGCTTCTTCGTTTGCTGCTAATTCTTCTTCTGTTGATGCTTCAAGTTCTTCTTCAAGAGTTTCTTGTACCAAGGCTTCTATGGAGTCCAACCTCATACATTCTCCCAATGAGTTATGTGGGTAACTCATGGCCTTAAACACATTGAATGTCATTTTCTCCTCATGTAATCTAAGGACAAGTTCACCCTTTTGGACATCAATAATGGCTCCCGTAGTGGCTAAAAATAGTCTTCCCAAGATGATGGAAGTCTTAGCTCATTCCTCCATGTCTAATACCACGAAATCTGCTGGAAAGATGAAGTCTCCCACCTTCACCAACAAATCTTCTACTATCCCATGGGGAAATTTGAATGATCTGTCTGCTAGTTGCAGGGCCATTCTTGTTGGTTTGGCTTCCTCAATCTTCATTTTTTTCATCATTGCCAGAGACATTAGATTTATGCTGGCTCCTAGATCACATAAAGCCTTTTCCACAGTGATTTCCCCAATGATACAAGGGATTTGGAAACTGGTGGATGAAATTGTGATAAAAGAGTTCCAGGCACTGTTAGAAAAGCTCACAACTCCGTTCAACTTAACCAGCAAGTGTACTGGGTTATCCAAGTAATACCTTACGTGAGTAAGGGTCGATCCCACGGAGATTGTTGGTATGAAGCAAGCTATGGTCATCTTGTAAATCTTAGTTAAGTGGATTCATAGGGTCAAATGCAATTGGATTAGATAATTTAAAAGATAAATAAAATAAAAAGGGATAGAAATACTTATGTAAATCAATAGTGGGAATTTCAGATAGATGTGTGGAGATGCTAGAATCCTTTCGAATCTCTACTTTCTTATTGCTTTCATCCAATCCTTCTTACTCCTTTCCATGGCAAGCTGTATGTAGGGCATCACCATCATCAATGGCTACTTTTAATCCTCTCGGGAAAATGGTCCTATGCGCTGTCACTGCACGGCTAATCGTCTGGAGGCATCACCCTTGTTGATAGCTACATCCCATCCTCTCAGTGAAAATGGTCCAAATGCTCTGTCACAGCACGGCTAATCATCTGTCGGTTCTCAATCAGGTTGGAGTAGAATCCATTGATTCTTTTGCGTCTGTCACTAATGTCCAGCCTTCAGGAGTTTGAAGCTTGTCACAGTCATTCAATCCCGGGTCACGGATCATCACATTCATCAAAGTTGAGTATAACGTATATCTTGGAATAAGAATAAAAGAGAATTGAATAAAAAGTGATAGTAATTGTATTGAAACTTGAGGTACAGCAGAGCTCCACACCCTTAATATATGGTGTGCAGAAACTCCACCGTTGAAAATACATAAGTGAAAGGTTCAGGCATGGCCGAATGGCCAGCCCCCTCAATGATCAAAAGACCGAATGATCAAAGACTAAAAAGTCAAAAGATTAAGCTGTCAAAAGATGTCTAATACAATAGTAACTTATCCTATTTATACTAGACTAGCTACTAGGGTTTACATGAGTAAGTAATTGATGCATAAATCCACCTCCGGGGCCCACTTGGTGTATGCTTGGGCTGAGCTTGATCTATCCACGAGCTGAGGCTTTTCTTGGAGTTGAACTCCAAGTTATAACGTGTTTTGGGCTTTCAACTCCGGATCATGACGTGTTTCTGGCGTTTAACTCCAGACAGCAGCATGTACTTGGCGTTCAACGCCAATTTACGTCGTCAATTTCCGAATAAGGTATGAACTATTATATATTGCTGGAAAGCTCTAGATGTCGACTTTCCAACGCCGTTGAGAGCGTGCCATTTGGAGTTCTGCAGCTCTGGAAAATCCATTTCGAGTGCAGGGAGGTCAGATTCCAACAGCATCAGCAGTCCTTTTGTCAGCCTTTTTCAGAGTTTTGCTCAAGTCCCTCAATTTCAGCCAGAAATTACCTAAAATCATAGAAAAACACACAAACTCATAGTAAAGTCTAGAAATGTGAATTTAACATAAAAACTAATGAAAACATCCCTAAAAGTTGCTTGAACTTACTAAAAACTACCTAAAAATAATGCCAAAAAGCGTATAAATTATCCGCTCATCACAACACCAAACTTAAATTGTTATAGGCGTTTCCATAAGGTTCACCCATGTAATTAACCTCTGCCATGGCAGGGTTCTCAGGATCATAAGCTTTTTCAGAAGCTGCCTCTTTAGTACTGTTGGATGCATTTTGCCATCCATTCAGACTTTGAGAGATCATGTTGACTTGCTGCGTCAACACTTTGTTCTGAGCCAATATGGCATTCAGAGCATCAATTTCAAGAACTCCCTTCCTCTGAGGCGTCCCATTATTCACGGAATTCCTCTCAGAAGTGTACATGAATTGGTTATTTGCAACCATGTCGATGAGTTCTTGAGCCTCTTCAAGCGTTTTCTTTAGGTGAATAGATCCACCTGCAGAATGGTCTAATGACATTTTCGAAAATTCAGATAGACCATAATAGAATATATCTAATATGGTCCATTCTAAAAACATGTCAGATGGACATCTTTTGGTCAGCTGCTTGTATCTTTCCCAAGCTTCACAGAGGAATTCACCATCTTTTTGCTTGAAGGTCTGAACATC
>NC_029773.3:33628088-33630227 GCF_000817695.3 Arachis duranensis | reverse complement strand
AAGAAGGCAGTGACCAGCTTATCCCAGGAGTCCAGGCTATCCTTGGGTTGTGAATCCAACCATATTCTAGCTTTGTCTCTTACAGCAAAAGGGAAAAGCATGAGTCTGTAGACTTCAGGATCAACTCCATTCGTCTTTACAGTCTCACAAATCCGCAAAAACTCAGTTAAAAACTGATAAGGATCTTCAGATGGAAGTCCATAAAACTTGCAATTTTGTTGCATTAAGGCAACTAGCTGAGGTTTCAGCTCAAAGTTGTTGGCTCCAATGGCTGGAATGGAGATGCTTCTTCCATCAAATTTGGATGTTGGCTTTGTGAAGTCAACAAGCATTCTCCTTGCATTGTTATTATTTTCGGCTACCATCTCCTTCTCTTGTTCTAATGTTTCTGAAAGGTTACCTTTAGATTGTTGTAACTTAGCTTCTCTTAATTTTCTCTTCAGAGTCCTTTCAGGTTCTGGATTAACTTCAACAAGAGTGCTTTTGTCCTTGTTCCTGCTCATATGAAAGAGGAGAAAACAAGAAAAGAAGATGAATCCTCTATGTCACAGTATAGAGATTCCTTTATGTTAGTAGAAGAAGAAAGGGGAGAAGAGTAAAGAAGAATGGGTTCGGATTTTTAGATAGAGAGAGGTGAAGAGAGGTGTTAGTAAATAAATAATTAAATAGAGTAAGAAGAGAGAGGGGAAATTTCGAAAATAATTTTGAAAAAGGGATTAGTAATTTTCGAAAATTAAGGATAAGATAAGATTAAAATTAAAATTTAGAACAAAAAGAATTTTTGAAAGAGAGGTGAGATATTTTCGAAAATTAGAGAGGGAAAAGTAGTTAGGTGGTTTTGAAAAAGATAAGAAACAAACAAAAAGTCAAAGAGTTAGTTGAAAAAGAAATTAAAATCAAAATTTTAAAAAGATACGAAGATAAGAAGTTAGATAAGATATTTTGAAATCAAATTTTGAAAAAGATAAAATTTTTGAAAAAGATAAGATAAAAGATAAAAATATTTAATTCAAAAATTTCTAATTACTTACTTCACTAACAAGAAACTTCAAGATAAGATTCTAGAACTTAAAGATTGAACCTTTCTTAACAAGAAAGTAACAAACTTCAAATTTTTGAATCAATCACATTAATTGTTAGCTAATTTTCGAAAATATGATATAAAGATAAGAAAAAGATTTTGAAAAAGATTTTTGAAATTTTCGAAAAATGGAAAAAAATGAAAAGATATAATTTTTGAAAAAAGATTTTGAAAAGATAAGATTTTTAAAATTGAAATATTGACTTGACTTGTAAGAAACAACTAATTTTTAAAAATTTTTGACCAAGTCAACCCAAAATTTTGAAAATTTGGAGGGAAATAAGGAAAAGATATTTTTTTGATTTTTGAAATTTTAAAGATGAGAGAGAAAAACATAAAAATGACCCAAAATATGAAAATTTTGGATCAAACACATAATGCATGCAAGAACACTATGAATGTCAAGATGAACACCAAGAACACTTTGAAAATCATGATGAATATCAAGAACATAATTTTGAAAAATTTTTGATGCAAGGAAAACATGCAAGACACTAAACTTAGAAATTTGTAATGCATGGACTCCAATAAACAAAAAATGCATATGAAAAACAACAAACAACACAAAATAAGAAAACATCAAGATCAAACAAGAAGACTTACCAAGAACAACTTGAATATCATGAAGAACACTATGAATGCATGGAATTTTCGAAAATTTAATGCATAAATTCTAAAAACATGCAATTGACACCAAACTTAAAAGTTGACTCAAGACTCAAACAAGAAACACAAGATATTTTTTATTTTTATGATTTTATGATTTTTTTGTATTTTTATTAATTTTTTCGAAAATGAAGTTTGGAAAAACGAAAAAGAAAAGAAAAATTTTGAAAAAGATTTTTGAAAAGAAAATTACCTAATCTGAACAACAAGATGAACCGTCAGTTGTCCATACTCGAACAATCCCCGGCAACGGCGCCAAAAACTTGGTGGACGAAATTGTGCTAAAAGAGTTCCAGGCACTGTTAGAGAAGCTCACAACTCCGTTCAACTTAACCAGCAAGTGTACTGGGTCATCCAAGTAATACCTTACGTGAGTTAGGGTCGATCCCACA
>NC_029773.3:33621470-33627648 GCF_000817695.3 Arachis duranensis | reverse complement strand
GTTGTCAGTCACGTGCGTTCATAGGTGAGAATGATGATGAGTGTCACGGATCATCACATTCATCAAAGTGTTGTGCAACGTATATCTTGGAATAAGAATAAAAGAGAATTGAATAGAAATTAATATTAATTGTATTGAAACTTGAGGTACAGCAGAGCTCCACACCCTTAATCTATGGTGTGCAGAAACTCCACCGTTGAAAATACATAAGTGAAAGGTTCAGACATGGCCGAATGGCCAGCCCCCTCAATGATCAAAAGACCGAATGATCAAAGACTAAAAAGTCAAAAGATTAAACTGTCAAAAGATGTCTAATACAATAGTAACTTATCCTATTTATACTAGACTAGCTACTAGGGTTTACATGAGTAAGTAATTGATGCATAAATCCACTTCTGGGTCCCACTTGGTGTATGTTTGGGCTGAGCTTGATCTATCCACGAGCTGAGGCTTTTCTTGGAGTTGAACTCCAAGTTATAACGTGTTTTGGGCGTTCAACTCCGGATCATGACGTGTTTCTGGCGTTTAACTCCAGACAGCAGCATGTACTTGGGGTTCAACGCCAAGTTACGTCGTCAATTTCCGAATAAAGTATGAACTATTATATATTTCTGGAAAGCTCTGGATGTTTACTTTCCAACGCCGTTCAGAGCGCGTATATTGTTGGAAAGCCCTGGATGTCTAATTTCCAACGCAATTAAAAGCGCGCCATTTGGGTTTCGGTAGCTCCAAAAAATTCATTTCGAGTACAGGGAGGTCAGAATCCAATAGCATCTGCAGTCCTTTTTCAACCTCTGAATCAGATTTTTGCTCAGGTATGTCAATTTCAGCCCGAAAATACCTGGAATCACAAAAAAATACACAAACTCATAGTAAAGTCCAGAAATGTGAATTTAACATAAAAACTAATGAAAACATCCCTAAAAAGAGCTTGAACTTACTAAAAACTACCTAAAAACAATGCCAAAAAGCGTATAAATTATCCGCTCATCAGAAACTCCCAGGATCCTTCAATTTCTGGGGCAATTTGTGTTGGATGATGGCGCTGCATTCTTCTGTGAGTACTACAGTCTCATTGTTCTTCCAGCTTCTCTTTTTGGTCATCAATTCCTTCAAGAACTTGGCATAGAGTGGCATTTGCTCTATTGCTTCAGCAAAGGGTATGTTTATTTGTAGTTTCTTGAAGATTTCCAAGAATCTTGAGAATTGGTTGTCCTCTCCCCTCTTCTTTAATTGCAGTTGTTGAGGGTATGGAGCCCTTGAGAGACATGGTCTGAGCGCTTCTCCTTCTTGATGTGACTTAGGGGTTGAGGTTTGAGCTTCCTCATGTCCCTTGTTTTCTTCATCCAATTTCTTCTCTGGTGGTTTCTTGTGGGTCTTTTTCAATTCCTTCCCACTTCTGAGGGTGATGGCTTGACATTCCTCCTTTTTTATTGAGTTAATATTGCTGCAATTGTTGTGTGCAGGGGCTTGCTTGAATAAGAATTCAATCTGTGTTTCCAGTTTCTTGATGGCGGCATCTTGATTCTGCATGTTGGATTGCACTTCTTCCCGGAAAGCTTTACTATCTTGAATTTCCTTGCATAGGTTTTCAAGTAGAGCCTCAATCCTTGATAATCTCTCCCCGGTTATTGATGGTGGGTTGAGATTAGGTGGTTGAGAAGATTGGTTAGATGGATGCTGGTAATATCTCTGTGAGGTGTTTTGATGAGTTGCATTGTTATTGGAGTTGAGGTTGTGGCGTCTCTGATCTTGCCCTTGGTCTTGTTGATTTCCCCATCCAAAGTTGGGGTGATTTCTCCATCCAGAGTTGTAAGTTTTGGAGTATGGATCATGGACTTGTCTAGGTGAGTTTCCAACATAGTTGGCTTGCTCCCAATCACCTTCTTCTCCTATATTCACTCCTTCTTAAGCTGATGATGAGGTGATGGCTGCTGCAACTTGGTTCTCCTCCACCTTCTTGGTAAGATCTGCTAGCTGCTTGGTGATCATCTTGTTTTGAGCTAACAATGCATCCATGTGGTTCAGCTCCATTACTCCTCTGGTGTTACCTCTTTCGGAGGCATAGAAGTAGTCATTTTCAGCAACTGTTTCAATGACATCTATGGCTTTTTCAATGGTTTTCTTCTTGTTTAGAGAGCCTCCTGATGAATGATCCACAACCTTCTTTGACTCATAGGAAAGACCTTCATAGAAGATGTGAAGTTGTACCCATTCATTGAACATCTCTGGTGGGCATCTTCTTGTTAGATCTTTGAATCTCTCCCATGCTTCATAAAGTGTCTCACCATCTTGTTGCCTGAAAGTTTGCACCTCAGCTCGAAGCCTGTTGATCCTTTGAAGAGGGTAAAACCTTGCCAAAAACTTGTTCACCACTTCCTCCCAATTTGTTAAGCTCTCCTTTGGAAAGGATTCAAGCCATTTGGAGGCCTTGTCCTTGAGTGAAAAAGGGAACAAGAGCAACCTATAGACATCTGGATGGATTCCATTGGACTTCACAGTGTCACAAATCCTCAAGAAGGTGGTTAAATGTTGATTAGGGTCCTCTTGAGCACCTTCTCCAATTGAACAATTGTTCTGAACAAGAGTGATGAGCTGGGGTTTTAGTTCGAAATTGTTGGCATGTATGGTGGGCTTCTGAATGCTGCTTCCACAGTTTCCTGGATTAGGATTGATATAGGAGCCTAGGACTCTCCTTTCTTGCCTAGCACGGTTTGCATGGCCTTCTCTGACATGATTATGAGCTTCTTCTTCATGATTGTTGATGGTGTTTTTGTGGAAAAACGAATTTTCCAAACACACAAATCCAACCGGCAAGTGTACCGGGTCGCATCAAGTAGTAATAACTCACTTAGAGTGAGATCGATCCTACAGGGATTGATGGATCAAGCAACTTTAGTGGGTGATTAGTTTAGTCAAGCTAACATTGAATGAATTGGGTGAAGTTAAGCAATAGAATATAAATTTGTAGGGAATTTAAAGTGCAGAAAGTAAAGTGGCAGGAAACTTAAAGAACAAGAAAGTAAATTAGCTGAAACTTAAATTGCAAGAAATATAAATTGCATCAAAAGTAAAGGGGGTTAGGTGCTAGAAATTAAAGAAAGCAATAGATTAAGCAACTAGAAATTTAAATTGCAGAAAATGTAAATGTGCAGGAAATTAAATCAAGCTCAATGTGAACAGAAATGTGAAAGTACAGAATGCAGGAAAGGAAATTGCAGAAAAGTAAATGTAGCAGAAGAGGAAACCTGCAAGAAGACTTAGATCATGCATGAAATTCCAGAAGAAGAATCAACAATTTCAATAAAACAGTAAAAACAAAAGAGTAGCCAAGAACCCAACTCAATTGCAAAATAAAATTGAAGATCTCAGGGAATCAAAGAGACTAGAAAACAAGTCTAGATCTTAATTCCTTCATTGATCAAAGTAGAAAGCAGATTGAAGAAGAAAGAAAGATGAAAGCAGTAAGAGAGTTTTGATTCAAATCCTTAATTTCTTGAATTATGCAGAAGAACAAAGCAGAGATGTTGCATATGGAGAATGAAAACATAATTCCTTTCAATCTCAATCCAAGGTTCAAATTCAAAGAAAGAAAAACTAGAAGAGAGAGAGCTCTCTAATCCTAATGCTCCCTAGTGGAGCCAGCCTCCTTTCATCGAGCTCCCCTCTGAAATGAGAGTGATGCCTTTATATAGGCTTTTTACAAAATGAAAATAAAATGAAATTGAAATTAAAAACAAATTCACAAAATGAAATTCCTAATCTAGCTTCTCTGTGTGCCTTTGAGTCATGTTGAGTGGGCTTTTTGATTTGGTGGAGAATTGAATTAAAATGAATTTTTAATTGAATTTTGGTTGATTTTGGCCCATATGTTGCTCCCAGGAGGCTGCTCTGCTCTTGTGGAGAGTAGAGTAGTGAAGCTTTGTGTGGGGATGCATGTTGCGTGCTGAGTATAGTGAGGCACCAGGGGATTGCCCTGCCCTTGTGGAGAGCGGGCCAGTGGAGCTTCCAAGGGGAGGTACCCGGTTCAAGCCTTCGTGAAAGCACTCCACGCCAATTTTCCTTAAATTTTTATGAAGAGAGCACAACATTGCCCTCCAATAGAGCACTCTGCTCTCCTTGAGGGTAGACTTCCTTGGTTTTCTTGTGTCTCCGTCTTCGAGCCTTGGTGGAAGCACTTTGGTTCATTTTCGCTTATTTTTGGCCCTTAAAGATGCCTTTCACTCATGCCTCAATTGTACGCCATATATGGATTGCTATATATCGTTGGAAAGCTCTGAATGTCCGCTTTCCAACGCAACTGGAAGCACATTAATTGGACATCTGTAACTCAAGTTATAGCCCTTTGAAGTAGGCATGGTCATGCTGTGAGCGCGCAGATTTTAACTTAGCGAAAATTTGCTTCCAACCTCACTTTGCATCACGATATTGCTCTGCTCTTGGCAAGGGCAGAGCAGTGTGCGTGCTGGTTGCTTTCTTCTTTGATTTGGTCATGGGCCACGCTTTTAAAAGCGTGGCCTAAGGCTCCAAAGTGTGCTCCAACTTCCAAGTGTGCCCCAAAGCTCTTTTTTTCTCCTTTTTAGCTTATTTTGTGCTTCTTTGCTTCTTTTTCTTCTTATTCCCTACAAGATTTATAAAATTAAAAGATCAAGAAAATATATCATTTAAGCACAAAAGCATTCACTATTTAAGCACAAATCATCAATTTATTGTATGAAAAAGCATAGAAAAATAGGTAAATGATAACTTGTCATCAATTGTTCTCCAAATTCTCTTCCATGTTGGGTTCAAAATACTCTTCCTCTTCTTCCTCAGCACCAATAATTCTTTTCCCTCTTGCTTCCCTTCTTAGTCTCCAAAGGGTCCTTTCAGGTTCTGAATCGAAGGATGTTGAAACTCCTTCTCTTCTCCCTATCATACAATAGACAGATTGCACAACAGGAGATAAAATGAAGAAACTATTCATGTTAGAGTAATTGTTAGTGTAAGTGATGCAAATTATAAAACAGTTAGTGGGTTAGTGAGCAAAATTGTAATTAAAAAGAAAGAAAGAACGAAAAATTAAAGGGGTGCAGGGGATGAGGAAGAAATTAAAACGAACTAGAGAAAATTGACTGAATCAAATAAACAAAAAGAAAAATGCTCAATCTAGTGATCTTCAAACTTAATCATTATTGATTCAAAATCAATCCCCGGCAACGGCGCCATAAACTTGATGCATGAAAACTTATCTCTCAACAAATTTCCCTTCGGCAAGTATACCGAATTGTCGTCAAGTAAAACTCACAATAGAGTGAGGTCGAATCCCACAAGGATTGATTGGTCAAGCAACTTTAGTTAGAAGAATATGCTAGCTGAGCTAAACAGAATTTAGATTGAGATGCAGAAATTTAAATGACTGGAAAGTAAATAACAGAAATTAAAGTGCAGAATCTTAAATGGGGATTTGGGGTAATGAGCATGAAAATAAATGGCAGAAAGTAAAGAGAATGGGTAAGATCAGAAATGGGGTAATAATTGGGTTCAGGAGATGTTGCATTCTCCGGATCAAGTTCATTCTCATCTCTTCCTCAATCAATGCATTCATTGATCTCCTTGGCAATCTTAAGTGATTAGATCCCAATTCCTTGGCAATCCAATCTCTCTAAGCTTGAACAATTGCCCAATTCATTGATTTAATTGCTCATGGGAAGAGATGAAGTGTGGTCACTGATTATACTACAATGGTGGCGCGAAATTGTGAACAATACTTTTCATAACTCTCATAATCCCCGGTCATGAACCCCAAAAACTTGGTGTTCAATACCATGGCATTACACAACTTCGCACAACTAACCAGCAAGTGCACTGGGTCATCCAAGTAATAAACCTTACGTGAGTAAGGGTCGATCCCACGGAGATTGTTAGTATGAAGCAAGCTATGGTCATCTTGTAAATCTTAGTCAGGCAAACTCAATTGATATGATGATGAACGAAATAAACATAAAGATAAAGATAGAGATACTTATGTAATTCATTGGTAGGAACTTCAGATAAGCGCATGAAGATGCCTTCCCTTCCGTCTCTCTGCTTTCCTACTGTCTTCATCCAATCCTACTTACTCCTTTCCATGGCAAGCTTGTGTAGGGTTTCACCGTTGTCAATGGCTACCTCCCATCCTCTCAGTGAAAACGATTGT
>NC_029773.3:33619719-33620302 GCF_000817695.3 Arachis duranensis | reverse complement strand
TTCTAGTATTACCACCGGATACATACATGCCACAGACACATAATTGGGTGAACCTTTTCAGATTGTGACTCAGCTTTGCTAAAGTCCCCAATTAGAGGTGTCCAGGGTTCTTAAGCACACTCTTATTGCCTTGGATCACAACTTTATTTTTCTTTCTTTTCTTTCTCTTTTCCTCTCTTTTTTTCGTTTTTTTTTTTTTTTTTGCTTTTTCTTTCTTCAAGAATCATTTTAATGATTTTTCAGATCCTCAGTAACATGTCTCCTTTTTCATCATTCTTTCAAGAGTCAACATTCATGAACCACAAATTCAAGATACATATGCACTGTTTAAGCATACATTCAGAAAACAAAAAAATATTGCCACCACATCAAAATAATTAAACTGTTATAAAATTTAAAATTCATGCAATTCTTTCCTTTTCAATTTAAGCACGCTTTTTATTCAAGAAAGGTGATGGATTCATAGGACATTCATAACTTTAAGGCATGGACACTAAGACACTAATGATCACAAGACACAAACATGGATAAACATAAGCATAAAATTCGAAAAAAAAAGAAGAATAAAGAACAAGGAAATCAA
>NC_029773.3:33614405-33615296 GCF_000817695.3 Arachis duranensis | reverse complement strand
CATAAATAGAAGGATGTGAGAAGAAGGGAAGTGGTTTTTGAAAATTAAGTGAAAATTTTGAAAACATTTTTGAAAAACATTACTTAATTTTCAAAAATGAAAGTGGGAGAGAAATAAGGTGATTTTTTTTTTTTGAAAAAGATTTTGAAATTAGAAATCAAAGAGATTTGATTGAAAATTATTTTGAAAAAGATGTGGTTAAGAAAATATGATTGGTTTTAAAAAGATGTGATTGAGAAGATATGATTTGAAAAACATTTAAAAAAAAAGATTTGATTCTGAAAATTGAAAACTTGGCTAACAAGAAAAGATATGATTCAAACATTAAACCTTTCTCAACAGAAAAGGTAACATACTTGAAATGTAGAATCAAATCATTAATTGGTAGCAAGTATCTTTGAAAAAAGAAAGAAATTAAATTTGAAAGAGATTTGATTGAAAAGATATGATTTGAAAAAGATTTGATTTTGAAAAACTTTGAAAACTTGAAAAAATATTGCATTGAAAAACAGAATCTTCCCCCTTGTGCCATCCTGGCGTTAAACGCCCAGAATGGTGCACATTCTGGTGTTTAACGCCCAAAACTATACCTTTTTCGGCGTTAAACGCCCAACCAGGTACCCTGGCTGGCGTTTAAACGCCAGTCTGTCCTTCTTCACTGGGCGTTTTGAACGCCCAGCTTTTTCTGTGTAATTCCTCTGCTGTATGTTCTGAATCTTCAATTCTCTGTATTATTGACTTGAGAAGACACAAATTAAAAATATTTTTGGATTTTTGATAGTAAGGAAAAATCGAAATGCAACAAGAATCAAATAACAATGCATGCAAGACACCAAACTTAGCAGTTTGTATACTACTGACACTAATGAGAATGCATATGAGACACACAAA
>NC_029773.3:33609101-33610259 GCF_000817695.3 Arachis duranensis | reverse complement strand
CAAGTCTTCTTGTTTGATCTTGATGATTTCTTGTTTTGTGTCTTTTGTTGTTTTTCATGTGCATTTTTGCATTCATATTTTTCATGCATTAAAGATTTCTAAGTTTGGTGTCTTGCATGTTTTCTTTGCATCAAAAATTTTTTCAAAATTATGTTCTTGATGTTCATCATGATCTTCAAAGTGTTCTTGGTGTTCATCTTGACATTCATAGCATTCTTGCATGCATTCATTGTTTTGATCTAAAAATTTCATGCATTGAGTGTTTTTGTTGTTTTTCTCTCTCATCTTTAAAAATTCAAAAATCAAAAAAATATCTTTTCCTTATTTTCCTCCAAATTTTCGAAATTTTGGGTTGACTTGGTCAAAAATTTTTTAAAATTAGTTGTTTCTTACAAGTCAAGTCAAAATTTCAATTTTAAAAAATCTTATCTTTTCAAAATCTTTTTCAAAAATCATATCTTTTTCATTTTTTATAATTTTCAAAAATTTCAAAAATATTTTTCAAAATATTTTCAAAAATCTTTTTCTTATCTTTATATCAAATTTTTGAAAATTAGCTAACAATTAATGTGATTGGTTCAAAAGTCTGTTACTTTCTTGTTAAGAAAGATTCAATCTTCAAGTTCTAGAATCTTATCTTGTAGTTTCTTGTTAGTTAAGTCAATTTTAAAAATTAAATCTTTTTCAAAATATCTTTTTCTTAAAACTTTTATTTTATCTTTTATCTTATCTTTTTCAAAAATCTTATCTTTTTCAAAATTTGATTTCAAAATATCTTACCTTTTTCTTATCTTCTTATCTTTTTCAAATTTTGATTTCAAATCTTTTTCAATCAACTAACTAACTTTTTGTTTGTTTCTTATCTTTTTCAAAACCAACTAACTACCTATCCTTCTCTAAATTTTCGAAAATTCTCCCTCTCTTTTTCAAAAAATTCTTTTTGTTTTAAATTTTAATTTTAATTACATCTTATCTCTAATTTTCGAAAATCACTAACTCTTTTTCAAAAATTATTTTCGAAAATTCTATTCTCTTCTCTTCTTCTATTTTAATTATTAATTACTAACACTTCTTCTCACCTCTCTTCATCTAAGAATCCAAACCTCTTATATCCCTTGTATTTGGATTCTTCACCCCTTTCTTCTTCTACTAACATAA
>NC_029773.3:33607265-33607659 GCF_000817695.3 Arachis duranensis | reverse complement strand
GAGTTCTTGAAATTGATGCTCTGAATGCCATACTGGCTCAGAACAAAGTGTTGACTCAACAGGTCAACATGATCTCTCAAAATCTGAATGGATTGTAACATGCATCCAACAGTACTAGAGAGGCAGCTTCTGAAGAAGCTTATGATCCTGAGAACCCTGCCATGGCAGAGGTTAATTATCTGGGTGAACCCTATGGAAACACTTATAACCCATCATGGAGAAATCACCCAAATTTCTCCTGGAAGGATCAACAAAAGCCTCAACAAGGCTTTAACAATGGTGGACGCAATCGGCTGAACAATAGTAAGCCATATCCATCATCTTCTCAGCAACAGACAGAGAACTCTGAACAAAATAATTCTAATTTAGCTAATATAGTCTCTGATCTGTCAAA
>NC_029773.3:33606797-33607156 GCF_000817695.3 Arachis duranensis | reverse complement strand
CAGCTGAGTAAGAAAGTCATTGAAACTCCTCCCAGTATTCTCCCAAGCAATACAGAAGAGAATCCAAAAGGAGAGTGCAAGGCCATTGATTTACTCAGAGTGGCCGAATGCATAGGGGAGGAGGAGGACGAAAATCCTAGTGAGGAAGACCTCCTGGGATGTCCTTCAAGCAAGAAGGAGTTTCCTATTAAGGATCCTGAGGAATCTGAGGCTTATACAGAGACCATAGAGATTCCACTAAACCTCCTTCTGCCATTTATGAGCTCTGAAGAATATTCTTCCTCTGAAGAGAATGAAGATGTGAATGGAGAGCAAGTTGCTCAATATTTAGGAGCTATCATGAAGCTGAATGCCAAGTT
>NC_029773.3:33605322-33606503 GCF_000817695.3 Arachis duranensis | reverse complement strand
ACTAGGAAGGAAGATGATGAATGCATCATCCTAGGAAGACCTTTCCTAGCCACAACAGGAGCTGTGATAGATGTCAACAGAGGAGAGTTAGTCCTTCAATTGAATGGAGAATACCTTGTGTTTCAAGCACATGGCAATCCCTCTGTGACAAAGGAGAATAAGCATGAAGAGTTTCTCTCAGTTCAAGGTCAAGAAGAGCCCACACAGTCAAACTCTAAGTTTGGTGTTGTGAAGCCACAACCAAACTCTAAGTTTGGTGTTCAAACCCCATATCCAAACTCTAAGTTTGGTGTTGGGACTAGACAATATTGACTTGATTGCTCTGTGGCTCCATGAGAGCCACTGTCAAGCTATTGACATTAAAGAAGCGCTTGTTGGGAGGCAACCCATTTTATTTATCTAATTTTATTTCATTTTGTTGTTTTTGTGTTTAATTAGGTACATGATCATGAGGAGTCACGAAAAAAATCAAAAAAATTAAAAACAGAGTCAAAAACAGAAGAAAAAATTTTTCACCCTGGAGGACGCACGGGCTGGCGTTCAACGCCCAGAAGATGCATCTGGCGGGCGTTCAACGCCAGAACAGAGCATCTTCCTGGCGCTAAACGCCCAAAACAAGCTACATCCTGGCGTTTAACGCCAGGATGCGCACGCAGAGGACAATCTGGCGCTGAACGCCAGAAACAAGCTTGAAACTGGCGTTCAACGCGAGAAACAAGCATCACATGGGCGTTTAACGCCCAGAACATGCACCAATGGGCGTTTGAACGCCAGAATGGTGCATGAAGGCAATTTACACGCCTATAGGGTGAAGGAATGGTATTTCTTTTCACCTCAGGATCTGTGGACCCCACAGGATCCCCACCTACCTTTTCTTTTAATCCTAATCACACCCTCCTAATCCAAATCTCATTTTCAATATCACCACTCCCAATATTCTTCACCAATCACCTCAACTCCTCTTCTCAATTATCCCATGCACCATTCACATCAACCTCCTCTTCCCCATAAACCCCACCTACCCCCACTACATTCAAATTCAATTTTCCACCCTTTCCCACCCAAAATGGCCGAAACCTAACCCCCCTCCCTATAAATACCTCTCCTTTCTTCTTCATTTTCACACAACACTACCCATTCTTCTCTCATATAGCCGACCCCTCTTCTCCCTCTCTACTCAA
>NC_029773.3:33588350-33600791 GCF_000817695.3 Arachis duranensis | reverse complement strand
CCCAATGAAAGGGGTTTAGTTGTTCATAGCTCTAGAAATGAAAAATGGCAGAAAAGAAGAATCCATGCTAAAAGTGCAGAAAAGTAAATCTATAGAGAGTAGTTCCCAAAAGTGCCAAGCTCCTCTATAGTTCAAAACTACTCCTATATATACTACTCCGTTGAAGCAGTTCTCATCTTTAGTGGGCCCAACTTACAGAGAAATATGAATTAGGCTTGGGTATTTAGTAAGATTTAACGTTGAGTGCCATTGTGGGTTCGAGAACGTTAGTGGCATTCACTTTTTCCACTAACGTTCCACCCTCATATATCCACGTTAAATCTAATGTTAGTGGTCTTAACGTGACCACTAACGTTGCTTTCTCAAATTTTGGCCAACGTTGTTGGGACTCACTTTTCCCAATAACGTTGGCTTATACCCTTTTGCAAATGTTAATGGGAATCACTTTTCCCATTAACGTTGCTTAGTGCCCCTTTATTCCTACGTTAGAGTCCACGTTAGTATAGCTAACGTGACTCTTAACGTAGGTGTGATTCACCTTCGAGAGCGTTAATGACACTCACCTTTGTCACTAACGCTCCAAATGCCAAATTCTCTACATTAGAACTCATGTTAACTAAGTTAACGTGGCTCTTAATGTAGTAGTGATGCCATCTCCCAACGTTAGTGACAAAAGTGAGTGTCACTAACGTTGGCTCCTTGATCTCAACTCCATGTTAACTTTTACGATAATGGTCTTAATGTGAAAGTTGACATAGGCAATGCTAGTTGGTCCAACGTTAGTGACAAAAGTGAGTGTCACTAACATTGGCTTTTGTTTTCCTCTTCCCCGTTAGAGTTCACGTTAACTAAGTTAACGTGACTCTTAACGTGGACCATTGCCAAGTTCTCTAATGTTAGTGGTGTTCACTTTTTCTCTTAATGTTGGAGTTCCCTTTTTCTTCTACGTTAACTACCATGTTAACTTAGTTAACGTGGCAAGTAACGTGGGCTTTGGATGGGTTCGCAGGCGTTATTGGTGATCACTTTTCTCATTAACTTTGCAAGATTTTCCATTCCACGTTAGTGTTCACATTAACTAGGTTAACGTGAATACTAACGTGCTTCTTCCTTGCTTCCATTGCCCTGAAATCAAGCAATTAAAGTGCATCAAAGCTCTAGCCAAAGTCATGAGATTATGAATCCTCAATTTATCATGCAATTCTAGCAAAATACTCATGAAATCATGCAAAGTTCACAATAGTTGCTTGAATCAAGGTGTGAGTGTATTTTCATCCAAAACTTGCCTTATTCACTAAGAAAATACATGAAACTATCCTAAAACAGTAAAGAAAAGGTCATTGAAACTGGCCTAGATGCCCTGGCATCATTATGTCATCCTTAAGCTAGAACCTCTTCTGAGGCAAGCTCGACAACACAATCACGAAGAACCTAGTTTTTGAACCGTATAGGTTAGGAGTTTTGATTCTAGTTTTTGTAAATAGTCTCTGTTTGACAAACCGAACTTGATTCATGAGAGAAGAGAGATAATAGTATAATATTATCATTATATGAGTATTATATGATGCTTGAATGATATTATAAGGGTACCTGGTCTGTTTTAGTTAAAAATAGAAAATCGGTTTAACCGGGTTCACAATTTACTGGTGTAGCTTAGCGCCAGCACTCTCTGATGACTTTAGCCATGATAAGGCCTCATCATACATGTTCTATTCTCATATCAAATATTTTACTAGTGTCATTTGTTCTAGTAGCTCAGAAAAGTATTTTTAGAGATGTTTTTACGAGTGTTCCGATACATCTAGTTTTAGTAGTTATACACTTGAGATATTTTAATATTATTTTAATCCAACTCCAAACCAACCAATCACAACTCACCCTACACCCCCAAAACCCCCAAGGCTGGTTTATTTTCACTTTGCGGCCGAAATTTTCAAGAGAGAAAATGAGAGAAAAGTTCTTAGTTCCAAATCTTCAAAGCTTGATTTCTGCTGAACTAAAACTCAAATCAAAATTCCAATCCAACCAAAATGATCCTCTCTTCTTTCTCTACATGATCATATGACTTATCAAAGCTGGAATCAAGGTGAGTTGGCTGCGCCATCTCCCTTTTGCTTCGGTTTCAAGGAAACATGCTTAAACATGTGTTTTCTTGATGTTCTTCCTTAGGAATCATGCTTAACTTGACTTGAGGGCCAAGAAACGTTAATTTCCAGAAACTCTAAGGTGAGAAATCCCTTCCTAACATGCTGAGTGTGATTTGGTCAGTTGAGGGTTTGTGGATTTAAAGTTGTTCTTGATGTGATTTAGGAGAAAAAAGTGCTTAAGGACCACCTGAAAGTATAACCAAATTTGGAGCAGCAAAACCAGGTAGGGATTAACGAATTTAATCTTGATTAATTGTGTTTACTTTGTGTGATTATGATATGGTTTGGATGTGCTTGAAATTGATTATTTGCATGAGTGATTCTTGTTTAAAATTTGATGAAAATTTGATGAAATTTGATGAAATTCAATCTATGAATTTGTGTTCTTGAGTGCAGCTGGAAACGGAAACCCTAGGCCCTAAATTGGGGTTCAATTTGTGTAAAAATCATGTGGAAAAGATAGGGTTTTAGTGGCTGGAAATTTATTATGAATTTTGGTAAAAATCGATTACTGAAAAGATTGAAAAACGGGTAAAAACAGAGAAAGAATCTAAAGAATTTATGAAGAACATGAAGAACACTTTGAGTGTGATGAAGAACATTGAAGAACACCTTTTAAATCTTAAAACGGGCAAGGTTGTACTTATTTTGGTGTTTAAGGGGTTATTTGGTAATTTCTGAAAGTTAGGGTGGTTAAAATAGAAATATTAAAAGTTATAGGTGGTAAAAAGTGAATTTTAAAGGTTAGAAGTTAAAGAGGGGTAATTTTCGAAAATTTAATGATAAAATAATAAATAATAATATTTAATAAAAAATAATATTTTAATAAAAATAATAAAATAATACAGAAAAGACAGTTTTCCATAAAAGCTTTAGAAAGACAACTTTAAGCGTAGAATCTCATAATTACCTTCATAAAACACTTAGGGAGTAGTAATAACATGTTAGTTGTAACGACCCAACTCCTAGTATGCCATGGTCATACAAGAAGCTAAGTGTTACTAACTTGTCCTTCTTAATTATTAACTATTATTTAATATATGAGCCTGTTCCTTGTTAGAACGTTGCCAATTTTACGAGAAACTTTTTTTAACTTATATCGTTGTGAGCAAGGGAGTAAAATAAATAAGCACACACTGATAGAAATAATAAGGAAGGATAAAGAAACATATAACACAACTGATAATATACATCATGTAACTATAACAAAACATGTAGCGTTCACAAAAGATCAAGTCAATTTACATCCTCGTCATCCTACGTAGCTAATATATACACGAAACTCCCAGGGCCTGGCCCATACAAAAAGCCACTAAGCTGGCACCCAGGCTAGCCTAACTACTCTACTGCTCTTAGCTCTCATGTGTACTAACACAAGTGAGAGACTAACTAACAGAATGCCCCTCTGTCAGACTATATCTACACATGGCCGTTCAGAAGATCGTGTGAGGCTCGCCCATCTCCTCATCCTGCTCTATCCTTATCTCATGATCCTCCTCCTCCTCCTCGTCTGCAGTTACAGCTATACCCTTAGACCCACCAGAAGTACTACTGTTACTATGTACAAAACTATTTGCGATCACAAGTCCATTTGCGTATATAGGAGCTACCCTGTTGTCCGGTAGTGCTGGCTCATCAGGCTGTGGAAATTTTGGGATTGGCTCAGGGGGGAAAGTCCCATGATGAGCGGATAATTGATACGCTTTTTGGCATTGTTTTTAGATAGTTTTTGGTAGCATCTAGCTACTTTTTAGTATATTTTTATTAGTTTTTAAGCAAAATTCACATTTCTGGACTTTACTATGAGTTTGTGTGTTTTTTTATAATTTTAGGTATTTTCTGGCTGAAATTGAGGGACCTGAGCAAAAATCTGATTCGGAGGCTGAAAAAGGACTGCTGATGCTATTGGATTCTGACCTCCCTACACTCGAAATGGCATTTTTGGAGCTACAGAAGCCTAAATGGCGCACTCTTAATTGCGTTCGAAAGTAAACATCCAGGGCTTTCCAGCAATATATAATAGTCCATACTTTTCTCGAGTTTTGACGACGCAAACTGGCGTTCAAACGCCAACTTCCTGCCCTATTCTGGCGTTAAACGCCAGAAACAGGATACAAGCTGGAGTTAAACGCCCAAACTGGCATAAAAGCTGGCGTTTAACTCCAAGAAAAGTCTCTACACATGAAAGCTTCAATGCTCAGCTCAAGCACACACCAAGTGGGCCCGGAAGTGGATTTCTGCATCATTTACTTATTTCTGTAACCCTAGTAACTAGTTTAGTATAAATAGGATTTTTTACTATTGTATTAGACGTCTTGGTTATTCTGGTTCCCTCTCTGAGGCTGAAGCCAATGAACACTATTTTCACTTATGTATTTTCAACAGTGGAGTTTCTACACACCATAGATTAAGGTGTGGAGCTCTGCTGTTCCTCGAGTATTAATGCAAAGTACTATTATTCTTCTATTCAATTCAAGCTTATTCGTATTCTAAGATATTCACTCGCACTTCAACCTGATGAATGTGATGATTTGTGACACTCATCATCATTCTCACCTATGAACGAGTGCCTGACAACCACTTTCGTTCTATCTGCAATAGCTTGAGTGTGTATCTCTTGGATTTCTAGTCCATGCGTTTGATTGCCTCTCCTGACAACAGAGCCTTCAATTTCTTGAGATCAAAGTCTTCGTGGTATAAGCTAGAATCAATTGGCAGCATTCTTGAGATCTGGAAAGTCTAAACCTTGTTTGTGGTATTCCTAGTAGGATCTGGGATGGGATGACTGTGACGAGCTTCAAACTCACGAATATTGGGCGTAGTGACAGATGCAAAAGGATCAATGGATCCTATTCCAACACAAGTGAGAATCGACAGATGATCAGCCCTACGTACCCCGTAGCTGGACCATTTTCACTGAGAGAATGGGAGGTAGCCATTAACAACGGTGATACCTGAACATACAGCTTGCCATATAAAGGAGTATGAAGGATTGAATGAAGACAGTAGGAAAGCAGAGATTCAGAAGAAATAACGCATCTCCATGCGCTTATCTGAAATTCCCACCAATGAATTACATAAGTATCTCTATCTTTATTTTATGTTTATTTATCTTTTAATTATCAAAACTCTATAACCATTTGAATCCGCCTGACTAAGATTTACAAGATGACCATAGCTTGCTTCAAGCCGACAATCTCCGTGGGATCGACCCTTACTCACGTAAGATCTATTACTTGGACGACCCAGTGCACTTGCTGGTTAGTTGTGCGAAGTTGTAAAAAAGGGTTGAGATTACAATTGTGCGTACCAAGTTGTTGGCACCATTGAGGTCACAATTTCGTGCACCATCCCACTCTGGTGAAATCACAAGTAAGTAATCACCAGCTAACTCAGGCTCATCAGGTATGATAAGCTCAGGTTCTACCATATTCAAAGGTTGAGCTGGTATAGGGTGTCCGGGACCATCGAGAAAAGGATGTCCAGGTGCGTCAGGGTGTAACCAGGATAAGGAAAAGTCGTAAGGACCATCAGGGTCAAAATACGGGCTTGACAGAGGATGTTGAAAAGCTCAATGCGGTAACACATATCATCTAATACAAGGATCCAATCACATAATGAAGTAACTGTGATGTACCGGAACCTCGTAGATATAAGGGTCCTCGAACTCATAGAATATCACGTCCGTCTCCATCTGAAGGGGAGGAAAGGAGAGAAGTGGGTAAGAACTGGGGAGTTCTCAGTAGGGTCGAGGTTATTAGTTACGTTCATTAATTCCGTGTTATTTAGTAGACAAATAGCGGAAATATAGAGAGGCAGTAAATAGAAGATACATATAAGTAGAGAAAGTAGAGAAAACTGAAAGTAGAACACAAACAGAAGAATACAAGAAAATAAAACACAAACACATAGAATATAATACAAACAAATAAAGCATACATTCATACAACAATCATAACAGAGGAAATGCACGACCAAGTATGATGCATGTCTATCCCTAGTGCAGGTAATGAGCTCATTTGTCGGTTTCTACCCGCTTCAGACGTAACCCAGCATTACCAACCGGATATGGCTTTCCTGTTGGCTATACCCCTGTGTACAGGAAATAACCCCTCTGCCACCACAAGGTCCTCTGCACGCAGGAAATAACACATCTGCCACTGCAGGGATGTATGTTGACACACTTTCTGTATACAAGAAATAATCCCTCTGCCACTACAGAAATGGAACAGGTGGTCACACTACTTCTGTAGCAGGAAATAACCCCTCTGCCTTACAGAAATAGAATATGAATCTGTACCACAGGAAAGCATTTTTAGTGGTCGCACCACCATCTATCTGACTGCCTCAATGCAGCAGATGAATATGTAGATATCTCTGGGGTTGCCTTAATGCAACAAATGAATAACTTTTCAATAGGTTTTCTGCTTTTTTTCTCTTTACTCTTCTCTGATTACTCTTTTTTGGGTATCTCGTTACTCTGCTCTAATTTCTTTGTTTATCGTTAGTATTTAAAACTTATGTAAATTTTGGTATGAATAGTTAGCCTGTCCCAAGTATAGGTTCATTAAGTCTATACTGAAAGAGTTTAACTTTTCATATGATACCTAACCCTAGCCGACTCTGGTTTTCTATCATTAAAACTTTACAGACTTTTCCTTGGTTTTTTCCTTTTTTTTAACTTTTTATCTTTCCTTTATCTTTGCCTCACTAACATGTTATTACCACTCCCTAAGTGTTTTATGAAGGTAATTATGAGATTCTGCGTTTAAAGTTGTCTTTCTAAAGTTTTTACAGAAAACTGCCTTTTCGCATTATTTTATTATTTTTATTAAATTATTATTTTTACTTAAATATTATTCTTTAATAAAATATTTCTACTTTAACCACCCTAACTTTTGGAAATTACAAAATAACCACTCAAACACCAAAATAATTACAACCTTGCCCTTTTTAAGATCTAAAAGGTGTTCTTCAATATTCTTCATCACACTCAGTGTTCTTCGTGTTCTTCGTAAATTTTTCATATTCTTCAATAGTATGATGATTCATTAATCCCACCAATTCAAATATCAAAATGAAGTTCAAATAGACTTGTAAGAAGAAAGCTTGTGAAAGCCGGTAACAAGGAATTGAGCATTGAACCCTCATTGGAAGTGTATCCACTCTAGTCACTCAAGTGTGTAGGGTTGATCCGCTCAATTCTCTTCTAATCATGCTTTCCATGATTTATTTTTCATCTAACAGTCAACAATTATTCAATGCATGCATACATTTATCATGAGGACTTATTCATAGGTCGTAATGGGGCTAAGGTCAAGGTAAGGATGCATATTGTCAAGTGAGCTTGAAATTTGAATCTTTGATTAACCTAAGCTCTCACCAAACACATATAACAACCTATATAATTCTAATACAATACCTAGCTACCCATGATTCCCACTTTTTTACATACTTATGCATTCTCTTTAACTCATATTCCATATGCATTGTTATTTTACTTTGCTTTGGGGCATTTTTGTCCCATTTTTATTGCTTTCTTTTTCTATATATCTTTTTTCTTTATTTTATTTTTCCATTTCTTTTTTTCTACAGACATATTTTTTTCTTTATCATTCATTTTTTTCACAATAAAGTATATACAACGTATCAATGCATTTGGTGTTACATTTAGTACATGAATATGCACCCAATCCTATGATTTTCAACAAAAATACAAAATACACATTTACCTCAACCAATGTTTCCAAGTTCCCATACCCAAATGATATGCACCCTCACTAGCCTAAGCTAATCAAAGATCCAAATTAAGGGACATTTATTGTTTTTTGCTTAAAGATTTGTAATGTGCTAAAATTAAGAACAAATGGGATTCAATGGGCTTAAAATTTGCTAAAAATGGTTTATGAAAGGTAGGCTATTTGGGTAAGTGAGCTATTTAAAACGATGGCCACAATCATATAAATACATGTATACACAAAATAATGGACATAAATAATTAAACAAATCAAAGATTGCAATCATAGAAAGAGAATAATGCACACAAGAATAGAAATAAATGGTTATATGATGTAACCACGCAATCAGGCTCAAAACTCACATGCTTGTGTGTTCTTAGCTCAAAAACTATGTTCCAAAATAAATTCTTCAAGAAAGATCAGCAAAAAATTTTCAAATTGGTAGGTGATGAGCGGATAATTTATACGCTTTTTGGCATTGTTTTTAGGTAGTTTTTAATAGGTTCAAGCTACTTTTAGGGATGTTTTCATTAGTTTGTATGCTAAATTCATATTTCTAGACTTTACTATGAGTCTGTGTGTTTTTCTGTGATTTCATGTATTTTCTGGCTGAAATTGAGGGACCTGAGCAAAACTCTGATAGGAGGCTGACAAAGGACTGCTGATGCTGTTGGAATTTGACCTCCCTGCACTCGAAATGGATTTTCTAGAGCTACAGAACTCCAAGCTCTCAACGGCATTGAAAAGTAGACATCCAGAGCTTTCCAGCAATATATAATAGCCCATACTTTATTCGTGATTAGACGACGTAAACTGGCGCTCAACGCCAGTTCCATGTTGCTGTCTGGAGTCAAATGCCAGAAACACGTCACAAACCGGAGTTGAACACCCGAAACACGTTACAACTTGGCGTTCAACTCCAAAAGAAGCCTCAACTCGTGGATAGATCAAGCTCAGCCCAAACATACACCAAGTGGGCCCTGAAAGTGGATTTATGCATCAATTACTTACTCTTGTAAACCCTAGTAGCTAGTCTAGTATAAATAGGATAGTTTACTATTGTATTAGACATCTTGGGACATTTAGTTCTCAGATCATGGGGGATGGCCATTCGGCCATGCCTGGACCTTTCACTTATGTATTTTCAACGGTGGAGTTTCTACACACCATAGATTAAGGGTGTGGAGCTCTGCTGTACCTCAAGTTTCAATGCAATTACTATTATTTTCTATCCAATTCGATTTATTCCTATTCTAAGATATTCGTTGCACTTCAACTTGATGAATGTGATGATCTGTGACACTCATCATCATTCTCACCTATGAACACGCGTGATTGACAACCACTTCCGTTCTACCTTAGATCGGGCGCATATCTCTTGGATTCCTTAATTAGAATCTTCGTGGTATAAGCTAAAATTGATGGCGGCATTCATGGGAATCCGGAAAGTCTAACCTTGTCTGTGGTATTCTGAATAGGATTCTGGGATTGAATGACTGTGATGAGTTTCAAACTCCTGAAGGCTGGGCGTTAGTGACAGACGCAAAAGAATCACTGGATTCTATTCCAACCTGATTCAGAACCGACAGATGATTATCCGTGCTGTGACAGAGCATTTGGACCTTTTTCACTGAGAGGATGGGATGTAGCCATTGACAACGGTGATGCCCTACATACAGCTTGCCATGGAAAGGAGTAAGAAAGATTGGATGAATGTAATAAGAAAGTAGAGATTCGGAAGGAACACAGCACCTCCATGCACCTATCTGAAATTCCCACCATTGGATTACATGAGTAACTCTATCTTTATTTTCTGTTTATTTTATTATTTTTATTTAAACCAATAATCTCTTAAATTAGTTAAATCCACCTAACTGGAATTTACAAGATGACCATAGCTTGCTTCATACCAACAATCTCCGTGGGATCGACCCTTACTTACGTAAGGTATTACTTGGATGACCCAGTGCACTTGCTGGTTAGTTGTGCAGAGTTGTGACTAAGTGTAATTCACGTGTGATAGCTACCAAGTTATTGGAGCCATTGTTGATGATCACAATTTCGTGCACCAAGTTTTTGGCGCCATTGCCGGGGATTGTTCGAGTATGGACAATTGACGGTTCATCTTGTTGCTCAGATTAGGTAATTTTCTTTTTGTTTTAATTTCAAAATTTTTTTTCAAAAATCTTTCAAAAATTGCTCATCTGTTTTCGAAAATTATTCCAAATTTTTAAGAATGAATTCTAGAGTTTCACAAGTAATATGTTGATGCCTGGTTGGTTGTAAAGCCATATCCAAACCCCCTTGGATTGAGGCCTCCACTTGTCAACAGGTCGGGTATGTATATGGAGTTGGATGAAATATCAGCTGTTGCATGCCTGATTTATATCTTCTAAAGCTGGCTGGCTATTAAGCCATGCCCAACCCTTGGATTGGGGCTTTAGACAAATATTGAAAGATTCCTGGAATTCTTATTAAAAATTTTGAATTTCTTATTTTCTTTTTTCCTAAATGTTTTTCGAAAAAAAAATCAAAAGAAAATACAAAAAATCATAAAATCATAAAAACCAAAAATATTTTGTGTTTCTTGTTTGAGTCTTGAGTCAGTTTTTAAGTTTGGTGTCAATTGCATATTTTTAAAATTTATGCATTATTTTTTCGAAAATTCCATGCATTCATAGTGTTCTTCACGATCTTCAAGTTGTTCTTGGTAAGTCTTCTTGTTTGATCTTGATGATTTCTTGTTGTGTGTCTTTTATTGTTTTTCATATGCATTTTTGCATTCATAGTGTCCATGCATTAAAGATTTCTAAGTTTGGTGTCTTGCATATTTTCTTTTGCATAAAATTTTTTTTCAAAAATATGTTCTTGATGTTCATCATGATCTTCAAAGTGTTCTTGGTATTCATCTTGACATTCATAGTGTTCTTGCATGCATTAAGTGTTTTGATCCAAAATTTTCATGTTTTGGGTCATATTTGTGTTTTTCTCTCTCCTCATTAAAAATTCAAAAATTAAAAAAATATATTTTCCTTATTTCTCTCCTAATTTTCAAAAATTTGAGTTGACTTAGTCAAAAAATTTTTAAAAATTAGTGTTTCTTACAAGTCAAGTCAAATTTTCAATTTTAAAAATCTTATCTTTTCAAAATCTTTTTCAAAAATCATATCTTTTTCATTTTTTTTACTATTTTTCGAAAATTCTTTAAAATATTTTTTCAAAAATCTTCTTCTTAATTTTATCTTTTTTTCGAAAAATATGCTAACAATTAATGTGATTGGTTCAAAAATTTGAAGTTTGTTGTTAGTCAAGTAATTAATTTTAATTTTAAAAATTAAATCTATCATATCTTATCTTTTATATCATATCTTTTTCAAAATTTTATCTTTTTCAAAAATTTGATTTTAAAATATCTTTTCTAACTTCTTATGTTCTTATCTTTTCAAATTTGATTTTAATATCTTTTTCAACTAACTATTTGACTTTTTGTTTGTTTCTTATCTTTTTCAAAACCACCTAACAACTTTTCTCTCTAATTTTCAAAAATACCTCACTCTTTTTCAAAAATTCTTTATTTAATTGATTAATTGTTTTAAATTTTAATTTTAATTTTATTTCTTATCTTTATTTTTCGAAAATCATTTAACTCTTTTTTAAAATTTATTTTCGAAAATTTCTCCTTCTCTCATATTATTCTATTTATTTATTCATTCACTAACACTTATCTTCACCTCTCTTCATCTCAATTCACTACCCCTATCCTTACCCTTTTGTTTGGATTCTCCTTTCTTTATTCCCTTTCTTCTTCTACTAACAATAAGGAACCTTTTTACTATGACATAGAGGATTCCTCTTTCTTTTCTTGTTCTCTTCTTCCCTATATGAGCAGGAACAAGAAAAAAAGGCATTCTTGTTGAAGCTGACCCTGAACCTGAAAGGACTATGAAGAGGAAATTAAGAGAAGCTAAATTACAACAATCTAGAGACAACCTTACTGAAATTTTTGAACAGGAAAAAGACATGGCAGCCAAACCTAACAACAATAATGCAAGGAGTATGCTTGGTGATTATACTATACCTACTTCAAAGTTTGATGGAAGAAGCATATCAATCCCTACCATTGGGGCAAGCAATTTTGAGCTGAAACCTCAACTAGTTGCTCTAATGAAATAAAACTGCAAGTTTCATGGACTTCCATCAGAAGATCCCTATCAGTTTTTAACTGAGTTCTTGCAGATCTGTGAGACTGTAAAGACGAATGGAGTAGATCCTGAAGTCTACAGGCTCATGCTTTTCCTTTTTCCTGTAAGAGACATAGCTAGAACATGGTTGGATTCACAACCTAAAGATAGCCTGGACTCCTTGGATAAGCTGGTCACGGCCTTCTTGGCTAAGTTATTTCCTCCTCAAAAGCTGAGCAAGCTTAGAGTGGATGTTCAGCCCTTCAAACAAAAAGATAGTGAATCCCTCTATGAAGCTTTGGAAAGATACAAACAGATGACCAAAAGATGTCCTTCTGACATGTTTTCAGAATGGACCATATTAGATATATTCTA
>NC_029773.3:33575530-33588125 GCF_000817695.3 Arachis duranensis | reverse complement strand
AACAAGGCTTTAATAATGGTGGAAGAAACAGGCTAAGCAATAACAAGCCTTTTCCATCATCTTCTCAGCAACAGACAGAGAATTCTGAGCAGAGCCCCTCTAATTTAGCAAATTTAGTCTCTGATCTGTCTAAGGCCACTTTAAGTTTCATGAGTGAAACAAGGTCCTCCATCAGAAATTTGGAGGCACAAGTGGGCCAGCTGAGTAAGAAAGTCATTGAAACTCCTCCCAATATTCTCCCAAGCAATATAGAAGAGAATCCAAAAGGAGAGTGCAAGGCCATTGATGTAATCAATATGGCCGAATGCACAAGGGAGGAGAAGGACGAAAATCCTAGTGAGGAAGACCTCCTGGGACGTCTCTCAAACAAGAAGGAGTTCCCTATTGAAGACCTAAAAGAATCTGAGACTCATATAGAGACCATAAAGATTCCATCAAATTTCCTTCTGCCATTCATAAGCTCTGAAGACTATTCTTCCTCTGAAGAGGATGAAGATGCGACTGGAGAGCAAGTTGTTCAATATCTAGGAGTCATCATGAAGCTAAATGCCAAGTTATTTGGTAATGAGAGGAAGCATGAACAGTTTCTCTTAATGCAGAGTCAAACAGAGCCCCCACAGTCAAACTCTAAGTTTGGTGTTGGGAGGCCACAACCAAACTCTAAGTTTGGTGTTGAACCCCCACATACAAACTCTAAGTTTGGTGTTGGGAGGTCCTAACAATGCTCTGAACATCTGTGAAGCTCCATGAGAGCTCACTGTCAAGCTATTGACATTAAAGAAGCGCTTATTGGGAGGCAACCCAATTTTTATTTATCTAATTTTATTTTTCTTTTTATTGTTCTTTTATGTTCCATTAGGTTCATGATCATGTGGAGTCACGAAAAAAAATACTAAAATTAAAAACAGAATTAAAAACAGTAGAAGAAAAATCACATCCTGGAGGAAGGACTTACTGGCGTTTAAACGCCAGTAAGGAGCATCTAGCTGGCGTTCAACGCCAGAACAGAGCATAGAGCTGGCGCTGAACGCTAGAAACAAGCATGGAACTGGCGTTCAACGCCAGAAACATGCTGCAAATGGGCGTTGAACGCCCAGAACATGCATCACCTCGGCGTTTAAACACCAGAATTGTATGCAAAGGCGTTTTACATGCCTAATTGGTGCAGGGATGTAAATCCTTAACACCTCAGGATCTGTGGACCCCACAGGATCCTCACCTACCTCAACTCACCTTCTCCCTTCTTCCCCAATCACCTTAATCCCTCTTCCCCATCAACTCTTCACCACTCACATCCATCCATCCTTCCCACCCAAACCCACCCTACATGGCCAAAACACAAACATCTCTCCCTCTCCCCCATATCTTCTTCTCCTTCTTCTATTCTTTCTTCTTTTGCTCGAGGGCGAGCAACATTCTAAGTTTGGTGTAGTAAAAACATAGCTTTTTTGCTTTTCTTGTGTTTCCGTAACCATTGATGGCACCTAAGGCCAGAGAAACCTCAAAAAAAAAGAGAAAAGAAAGAGAAGAGAAAAGAGAAGACAAAAGCTTCCACCTCTGAGTCATGGAAGATGGAGAGATTCATCTCAAGGGTCCATAGCTCAGTAGAAGAGCATTTGACTGCACATCAAGAGAGCATGAGAAATTCCCTCATCAAGAAATCCCTGAGATACCTCAGGGGATACATGTTCCTCCACATAATTATTAGAAGCAACTAAGGATAGGAACACCAAAATCACTAGGGATCATGCAACAAAAGCAAGGAAGAGACATAAATGAGCTCAAAAAGTACCATTGGACCTTCAAAAGGCGCCACCCTCACTAAGGTGGACTCATTCCTTAACTTCCTTGTTCTTATCTCTCTGTTTTTTAGTTTCTTATGTTACATGTTTATCTATATTTTGTGTCTCTACTTCATGATCATTAGTATTTAGTAACTATGTCTTAAGGCTATGAATAATTCCATAAATCCTTCACCTCTCTTAAATGAAAAATATTTTTAACTCAAAAGAACAAGAAGTACATGAATTTCGAAATTATCATTGAATTTAATTTAATTATATTGATGTGGTGACAATACTTTTTGTTTCCTGAATGAATGATTGAACAGTGCATAATTTTGATCTTGTTGTTTATGAATGTTAAAATAGTTGGCTCTTGAAAGAATGATGAACAAAGAGAAATGTTATTGACAATCTGAAAAATCATGAAATTGATTCTTGAAGCAAAAAAAAGCAATCAAAAAAATAGAATAAACAAGCAGAAAAAGCTAATAGCCCTTAAAACTAAAAGGAAAGGGTAAAAAGGATCCAAGGCTTTGAGCATCAATGGATAGGAGGGCCCAAGGAAATAAAATCCAGGTCTAAGCGGCTAAATCAAGCTGTCCCTAACCATGTGCTTGTGTCATGAAGGTCCAAGTGAAAAGCTTGAGACTGAGTGGTTAAAGTCGTAATCCAAAGCAAAAAGAGTGTGCTTAAGAGCTCTGGACACCTCTAATTGGGGACTTCAGCAAAGCTGAGTCACAATCTGAAAAGGTTCACCCAATTATGTGTCTGTGGCATTTATGTATCTGGTGGTAATACTGGAAAACAAAATGCTTAGGGCCATGGCCAAGACTCATAAAAGCAAGAATCAACAAACTTAACTAGGAGAATCAATAACACTATCTAAAATTCTAAGTTCCTATAGAAGCCAATCATTCTAAACTACAAAGAAAAAAGTGAGATGCTAAAACTGTTCAGAAGCAAAAAGCTACAAGTCCCGCTCATCTAATTAGAATTAATATTCATTGATATTTTGGAATTTATAGTATATTCTCTTCTTTTTATCCTAATTGATTTTCAGTTGCTTGGGGACAAGCAACAATTTAAGTTTGGTGTTGTGATGAGCGGATAATTTATATGCTTTTTGGCATTATTTTTAGGTAGTTTTAAATAGGTTCAAGCTACTTTTAGGGATGTTTTCATTAGTTTTTATGCTAAATTCACATTTCTGGACTTTACTACGAGTTTGTGTGTTTTTCTGTGATTTCAGGTATTTTCTGGCTGAAATTGAGGGACCTGAGCAAAACTCTGATAGGAGGCTGACAAAGGACTGCTGATGCTATTGGAATCTGACCTCCCTACACTCGAAATGGATTTTCTGGAGCTACAAAACTCTAAGCTCTCAACGGCATTGGAAAGTAGACATCCAGAGCTTTCCAGCAATATATAATAGCCCATACTTTATTCGTGATTAGACGATGTAAACTGGCGCTCAACGCCAGTTCCATGTTGCTGTCTGGAGTCAAACGCCAGAAACACATCACAAACCGGAGTTGAACGCCCAAAACACGTTACAACTTGGCGTTCAACTCCAAAAGAAGCCTCAGCTCATGGATAGATCAAGCTCAGCCCAAACATACACCAAGTGGGCCCTGAAAGTGGATTTATGCATCAATTACTTACTCGTGTAAACCCTAGTAGCTAGTCTAGTATAAATAGGATAGTTTACTATTGTATTAGACATCTTGGAACGTTTAGTTCTCAGATCATGGGGACTGGCCATTCGGCCATGCCTGGACCTTTCACTTATGTATTTTCAAAGGTGGAGTTTCTACACACCATAGATTAAGGGTGTGGAGCTCTGCTGTACCTCAAGTTTCAGTGCAATTACTATTATTTTCTCTCCAATTCGATTTATTCCTGTTCTAAGATATTCGTTGCACTTCAACTTGATGAATATGATGATCCGTGACACTCATCATCATTCTCACCTATGAACGCGCGTGATTGACAACCACTTCCGTTCTACCTTAGATCGGGCGCATATCTCTTGGATTCCTTAATCAGAATCTTCGTGGTATAAGCTAGAATTGATGGCGGCATTCATGGGAATCCGAAAAGTCTAACCTTGTCTGTGGTATTCCGAGTAGGATTCCGGGATTGAATGACTGTGACGAGCATCAAACTCCTGAAGGCTGGGCGTTAGTGACAGACGTAAAGGAATCACTGGATTCTATTCCAACTTGATTGAGAACCGACAGATGATTAGCCGTGCTGTGACAGAGCATTTGAACCTTTTTCACTGAGAAGATGGGATGTAGCCATTGACAACGGTGATGCCTTACATACAGCTTGCCATGGAAAGGAGTAAGAAAGATTGGATGAATGTAATAAGAAAGTAGAGATTCGGAAGGAACACAGCATCTCCTTATACCTATCTGAAATTCCCACCATTAGATTACATGAGTAACTCTATCTTTATTTTCTATTTATTTTATTATTTTCATTTAAACCAATAATCTCTTAAATTATTTAAATCCACCTGACTGGGATTTACAAGATGACCATAGCTTGCTTCATACCAACAATCTCCGTGGGATCGACCCTTACTCACGTAAAGGTATTACTTGGACGACCCACTGCACTTGCTGGTTAGTTGTGCGGAGTTGTGACTAAGTGTAATTCACGTGTGAGAGCTACCAAGTTATTGGAGCCATTGTTGATGATCACAATTTCGTGCACCAGTAGGGTTCCCTAAAATAGTTTTCTTGGAAAAGAAGTCATCACCCTAACCAAGTAGTACTAATAAGAAAGAAGTGGTAAAATATGTACAAATTATAACTAACATGCAACCTATCATGCAATACAACAACTAGCTAACATTGGTGTTGAAAAAGGAAGTGGTTACCCACAGAGGTCGGTCGGATGACCTCCCCACACATGAAGATTGCACTGTCCTCGGTGCATGCAAAGAAGAGCAAGGTGGACGGGTTGCTACAACTGATGAGCTCTTTCAAAAGATTGTGCGAATGAACTTGTTTGTTGCCCTCATTTTAAAGCTTTTCCTTTCTTTCTCGGTAGCCAGCCTAAAAGGGGGGAGGAATAAAGAAAACTATGCCTACAACAAAGATATCAAAGCAGATAGAACATAGGCGAGGGCTAATGCCAAATAAGAGTAAGGTTCTCAACTACATGGTAGCTACAGCATGTAAGTGAGAAAACAATATAAGCTATGGCATATCACTACACTTGATACAAGAGTATAGTTAAAGCACAAGTAAATGACATAAAGAGCATGTTGAGCATCAAGTTCAAGCGAGAAAAAGTGGGTCATAAAAGACAATATGAGTTCATATCAATGCACAAAAGATGCAAGAGTCATCAAAGATTAAGCATTGACCTAAAAATTTCATCACCCAACATACCAAACAAGTCAAGAAGCACCAAAATAATCCAAGAAATTCTCAACAATTGAGTAGGAGAATTTAACATCAATGTTAAAATAAGAAACTTAGAATAGAAAATAAGAACAAGCTATAAAAACAAAATTAGAATGCAATGAATGAAAAGTATACAAATGCAATAAGCAAAAGAAAATGAAAGATAAGAAAAATGAGAAGTGGAATTTTTTTAATTTTTATTTATTTATTTATTTATATTTATTTATTTTTATATTTTTATATTTTATATTTTTTTATTTTTTGAAGAAGAAAGTAGGAAAGGAAGAAGAAAGAAGAAGAAATGTAGAAAGAAAGAAGAAAGGGAGAAGAAAGGAGAAGAAATAGGGCGCGAGGCGACGCTTATGCGTCGCCCACACTTAAGTGTGGATTGCAGCAGGGACATGCGACGCGTAAGCGTCACCCACGCTTACACGTGGATGGGAAATTGTGCTATTCGCACAAAACCAGCACAGTTCTCGCACAACTCTCGGGTTTTTGTACTAGGAGTTGCGGAAGTGCAATCGACGCGTACGCGTCACCCATGCTTATGCGTGGGTTGACCCCTTTTTTTTTTAGAACCATAAAAACAGAATTTAACACTCTCCAAACCTATAAACACTCTAAAGTAATCAAAATTCAAATTTAACAACAAATCTTTTGGTTTTTGAAAAAATTTTCAAATACAAAACAAACTAAACTTACACTTCAATCAAAATACAATTTAACAACAACTATTCTACAACTTAAGGCATAAATCTACTCAAACAAACTAACAACCAAAACACTAAAACAAGAATACGCAAAAAAGAAAACTACCTAACAATGGCAACTCAATTAATTCATTGATTATATATACAAGAGAATGGAAAGAGTTTACCATGGTGGGGTGTCTCCCACTTAGCACTTTTATTTATTGTCCTTAAGTTGGACTATTGGGAGGCTCCTTGTCAAGGTGGCTTGTGCTTGAATTCATCCTTGAACCTCCAAGAATGCTTGCTCCTCAAACGGTTGTCAGAATTTCCAACGGTCTTCACCAAGCTTGGGTGAAGTTTTTCCTAAGATATGAGTGATGAGCGGATATTTTATACGCTTTTTGGGGGTAATTTCATGTAGTTTTTAGTATGTTTTAGTTAGTTTTTAGTATATTTTTATTAGTTTTTAGGCAAAATTCATATTTCGGGACTTTCTATGAGTTTGTGTATTTTTCTGTGATTTCAGGTATTTTCTGGCTGAAATTGAGGGAGTTGAGCAAAAATCTGAATCAGGCTGAAAAAGGACTGTTGATGCTGTTAGATTCTGACCTCCCTACACTCGGAATGGATTTTTTGGAGCTACAGGAGTCCAATTGGCACGCTCTCAATTGGGTTGGAAAGTACACATCCAGAGCTTTCCAGCAATATATAGTTCATACTTTGCTTGAAGATAAATGACGTAAACTGGCGTCTAACGCCAGTTCTATGTTGCATTCTGGCGTTTAACGCTAGAAACAGGTTGCAAGTTGGAGTTAAACGCCCAAAACAGGTTACAACCTGACGTTTAACTCCAGAAACAGCCCAGGCACGTGAAAAGCTCAAGTCTCAGCCCCACACCAAGTAGGCCCCAGAAGTGGATTTCTGCATTATCTATCTTAGTTTACTCATTTTTTGTAAACCTAGGTTACTACTTTAGTATTTAAACAACTTTTAGAGATTTATTCTGTATCTCATGACATTTTTAGATTTGAACTTTGTACTCTTTGATGGCATGAGTCTCTAAACTCCATTGTTGGGGGTGAGGAGCTCTACTGTGTCTCGATGACTTAATGCAATTACTTCTGTTTTCCATTCAAACATGCTTGTTTCTATCTAAGATATTTATTCGTACTTAACTATGAAGAAGGTGATGATCCGTGACACTCATCCCCATTCTCAACCTATGAACGCATGCCTGACAACCACCTCCATTCTACCTTTGATTGAATGAGTATCTCTTGGATTCCTTAATCAGAATCTTCGTAGTATAAGCTAGAATCCATTGGCAGCATCCTTGAGAATTCGGAAAGTCTAAACCTTATCTGTGGTATTTTGAGTAGGATTCAGGGATTGGATGACTGTGACGAGCTTCAAACTCACAAGGGTTGGGCATAGTGACAGACGCAAAAGGATCAATGGATCCTATTCCAACATGAGTGAGAACCGACAGATGATTAGCCGTGCGGTGATAAAGCATTTGAACCATTTTCACTGAGAGGATGGATGGTAGCCATTGACGACGGTGATCCATCAACACACAGCTTACCATAGGAGGGACCTTGCGTCCGTGAAGAAGAAGAGAGGGGAAAGTAGAGATTTAGAAGACAAAGAATCTCCAAAACTCCAACATATTCTCCATTACTGCATAATAAGTATTTATTTCATGCTCTCTTGTTCATTTGCAAGTCAACTGATAATTATAATTGATATCCTGACTAAGAATTACAAGATAACCATAGCTTGCTTCAAGCCAACAATCTCCGTGGGATCAACCCTTACTCACGTAAGGTATTACTTGGACGACCCAGTGCACTTGCTGGTTAGTGGTACGAGTTGTAAAATGTGTGTTTTACAATTTTGTACACCAAGTTTTTGGCGCCATTGCCGGGGATTGTTGGAGTTTGGACAACTGACGGTTTATTTTGTTGCTTAGATTAGGAAGATTTTGTCTTTTGGGTCAGAGTCTTTTATTTTCTTTTCAAAAATTTTTCAAAAATATTATTTTTCTTAATAATTTTTTTGTTTTTCTGTGGGTTTAGTGTCATGATTAAAGTTTGGTGTTTTCTTGTTAATTTTTCTTTAGTTTTCAAAAATTTTATTTTGATTTTCTAAAAATTTTAAGTTTGGTGTTCTTTCTTTTGTTCTTGTTGTTCTTGAGTCTTCTTTGTGTTTTGATCTTAGAATTTGTAAGTTTGGTGTTCCTTGGTGTTTTCCCTCCAAAATTTTCAAAAATAAGGAGCATTAGATCTAAAAATTTTAAGTATTGTGTCTTTTGTGTGTTCTTCTCTTTCATAATAAAATTCAAAAATAAAAAATACCTCCCTTTAATTTCTCATAAATTTCGAATTACTTGGGTTGACTTGGTCAAAATTTTTTAAATCATATCTTTTTCAAAAATATCCTAACCACTTTCTCTCTCCTCACTTTTTTGAAAATCTTCATAAAATATTTTCAAATTTTTTATTTTAGTTTTTATTTTATTTTATTTTATTATTTCGAAAAAAATTTTTATATAATAAAATAAATAAAATAAATCCACATCATCTCCCTTACTCCATCATGGACCTAAGTGGAAATGAACAGTCCAAAAGGACTCTGGGGTCATATGCTAACCTCACTACTGCTTCATATGGGAGTAGTATCTGTATACCCTCCATCGGAGTCAGTAGTTTTGAGTTGAATTCTCTGCTCATTATCATGGTGCAGCAAAGTTGCTAGTATTCTGGTCTTCCACAAGAAGAACCTACAGAGTTTCTGGCACAGTGTTTACAAATTGCTGACACAGTACATGACAAGGAAGTAGATCAGGATATCTACAGATTGTTACTGTTTTCATTTGCTATAAAAGACCAAGCTAAGAGGTGGTTAAATAACCAACCTAAGGCTAGCATATGGACATGGAAACAGCTGTTAGAAAAATTCCTGAATCAATATTTCCCTCCAAAACGGATGACACAGCTAAGGCTGAGCATCCAAGGCTTTAAACAAGGAGATAATGAATCTCTTTATGATGCCTGGGAGAGTGATGCGGTGGAAATTGGTGAATTAAAAATTATTAAAATGTGTATATATGCGTTGCAAGTATAGTTCTTAACTCACCAGAATTCCACTTATCAATTTAGAAAGGTGTCACAGAAATTTAAATTTTAAATACTGGGAGTATGAATCCCAGGTCGTCTCCCAACGAGTTGTAGAAAAGTGTGTTATTTTTATTAATCAGATGTTTTCAAAAGGGTTGAGTTGAGTAAACAGGAAATAAAATTGGAGAATTTGAATAATGTAAATAAAAGCCTTGACTGGGAGTTGATTAATTGGAAGTCCCACTGTTGTTGGATTACTTTCTAGATTAATTGATAATTAAAGGTTATCCTGTTTAGTTATCTCTTACTAGGTAAGGGAAAGTCAAACAGGTTGGAATGCTATGTCTGTTCACAAGTTGTAACCCACTTAATTAAAAGGGGTTGGTGTTAGTGACTAGAGGGCAATCCAACAATAAACCCAATTACAATCTTTCTTTTAAGCCTTCCAACTCAATTGGTTCCTTTCAATCAACTTCCAACTCAAGGGTTCCTTTCAATCAACTCCCCATCAAGTTAGGGAACTACTCGCTCATTGTGAATGTAAAATTCATAACATATGAAAAGGAATTAAAGAAAGACATTGTAAATAAAAATCAAAATAATCAAATAAAAAATAAAAGTAATCCTTGTATTAAACAAATCCTAATAATATTCCAATGGTAAAACTAACAAAGCAAACGAACTAGAATGACAAAGTCTTGATGAGGTAATAACTCTTCTCAACATCCCAATGCAAAAAGTGATAGAAAAATAAAATCCTAAGAACTATCAATGTGTAGAGAGAAAAACCTAGAAGAGGAGTAAAAACTAGATCTAAAACTAAAACTGTGTAAAATGAATGTTGTCTTCGGTTTCTGCAAGTTCTCTGGCTCTTATCTGCTGTTCTGGGCCGAGAACTGGGTCAAATAGGGCCCAAAATCGCTCCCAGCGGAATTTGCAGATTATGCAGATCGCGCACGTCACGCGATCGCGTCGTCCATGCGGACGCGTCAGTCGCGTTTTTCCTTGCCACGCGTTCGCGTCGTCCACGCCTCCGCGTCACTTGTGCTTTTCCACTGCGATTTATCCTCTTTCGCGCGAACGCGTGAGCCATGCGGCCGCGTCACTTCTCGCTGGTTATCTCCTCAATTTCTTGTGTTCCTTCCATTTTTGCTAGCTTCCTTTCCAATCTCCAACTCATCCATGCCTTATAGAGCCTGAAACACTTAACACACAGATCACGGCATCGAATGGGATAAAGGAGAACTAAAATGCATAATTAAAAAGTCTCTAGGAAGCGGTTTTCAACCATGTAATAATTTCAGGAAGGAAATATAAATGCACGCTAAATTAATGAATAAGTGAGTAAGGATCATGATAAAACCACACAATTAAACACAATATAAACCATAAAATAGTGGTGTATCAGAGAGATACAGAGAGATGCTAAGAAAATGCCCCTCTGAAATATTTTCAGAGTGGGTGCAGTTAGACATCTTCTATTATGGGCTTATAGAGAAAGCTCAGATTTTTCTAGACCACTCAGTTGGTGGATCTATCCACATGAGAAAGACAATTGAAGAAGCTCAAGAGCTCATTGATACAGTTTCCAAAAATCAACATCTGTACCTAAGCAGTGAACCTTCCATGAAAGAAGAGGCTAAAACAATAACCGCTGAACTCAGTCCTGCAGAACAAGTTACTGAATTCAATCAGCAATTAGATTTTCTAACAAAACAGCTAGCCGAATTCAAGGAGATACTACAAGACACAAGAATGGCTAATATGAATATGGAAGTGCAGTTGAAGCAAACAGAACAACAGTTATCAAAACAAATAACAGAAGAGTACCAAGCAGTTCAATTAAGAAGTGGGAAAACATTAAATACCTCACTTCAAGGCAGCAGGAAGCCAAGAAATGAACAAACTACTAGCCAAAATCTCTTTGAGGACAGTAAGAGCCCAGAGAGGAATAATTCTGGCACTCAAACGCCGGAAAAGGGTGGAGAGCTGGCGTTAAACGCCCAACCCATGCTCAGTTCTGGCGTTCAAATGCCAGAAACAGGCAAGGAGTTGGTGTTGAATGCCCAAAGGAAGCTCAGTTCTGGCGTTCAAATGCCAGAAACAGGTAAGGAATTGGTGTCCAACGCCTATCTAGCTTCCAACCCTGGCATTCAAACGCCAGTAAGGGATCAGACACATACAAGTGCTGATAGCAACCCCTCTAAAAAGGCTTCTCAAACCAAATCTGTAGGCAATAAACCTACAGCAACTAAGGTTGAGGAATACAAAGCCAAAATGCCTTATCCTCAGAAACTCTGCGAAGCGGAATAGGATAAGCAATTTGTCCGCTTTGCAGACTATCTCAGGACTCTTGAAATAAAGATTCCATTTGCAGAGGCACTTGAGCAAATACCCTCTTATGCTAAGTTCATAAAAGAGATCTTAAGTCATAAAAAGGATTGGAGAGAAACTGAAAAAGTTTACCTCACTGAAGAATGCAGTGCAGTCATTCTGAAAAGCTTACCAGAGAAGCTTAAAGATCCCGGAAGCTTCATGATGCCATGCACATTAGAGGGTACTTGTACTAAGCAAGCTCTATGTGATCTTGGGGCAAGTATCAACCTAATACCTTCATCTACTATCAGAAAGCTTGGATTGACTGAAGAAGTCAAACCAACCCGGATATGTCTCCAACTTGTCGATGGCTCCATTAAATACCCATCAGGCGTGATTGAAGACATGATTGTCAAGGTTGGGCTATTTGCCTTTCCCACTGACTTTGTGGTGCTGGAAATGGAGGAGCACAAGAGTGCAACTCTTATTCTAGGAAGACCTTTCCTAGCAATTGGACGAACTCTCATTGACGTCCAAAAGGGGGAATTAACCCTGTGAGTCAATGAGGACAAGTTTAAGTTGAATGTTGTCAAAGCTATGCAGCATCCAGACACCCCAAACGACTGCATGAGCATTGATATTATTGACTCTCTGGTAAAAGAGGCCAATATGACTGAGAGTCCAGAATCAGAGCTAGAGGATATCCTTAATGATGCTCAGCCTGATCTGGAGGAACTAGAGAGAATAATAGAACCTCTGAAAATCCCTCAGGAAGAGGAGAAACCTCCTAAACCCGAGCTCAAACCATTACCACCATCCCTGAAATATGCATTTCTGGGAGAAGGTGACACTTTTCCTGTAATCATAAGCTCTACCTTAGAGCCACAGGAAGAGGAAGCACTAATTCAAGTGCTAAGGACACACAAAACTCTTGGGTGGTCCATCAGTGATCTTAAGGGCATTAGCCCAGCCAGATGCATGCACAAGATCCTATTGGAGGATGACGCTAAGCCAGTGGTTCAACCATAGAGGCGGCTGAATCCAGCCATGAAGGAGGTGGTGCAGAAGGAGGTTACTAAATTACTAGAGGTTGGGATTATTTATCCTATTTCCGATAGCCCTTGGGTAAGCCTTGTCCAAGTCATCCCTAAGAAAGGTGACATGACAGTGGTTCATAATGAAAAAAATGAACTGGTTCCTACAAGAACAGTTACAGGATGGTATATGTGTATTGATTACAGAAGGCTCAATACAGCTACCAGAAA
>NC_029773.3:33568883-33575248 GCF_000817695.3 Arachis duranensis | reverse complement strand
TGAAAAATTACCACCACCTGCCAATGTTAAGGCAATCAGAAGCTTTCTTGGGCATGCAGGATTCTATAGGAGGTTTATAAAAGATTTTTCAAAAATCGCAAAACCTCTGAGTAATCTGCTAGCTGCTGACACGCCATTTATCTTTGATAAGGAGTGTTTGCAGGCATTTGAGACTCTGAAAGCTAAGCTGGTCACAACACCAGTCATCTCTGCACCAGACTGGACATTACCATTTGAACTAATGTGTGATGCCAGTGATCATGCCATTGGTGCAGTGTTGGGACAAAGGTATGACAAGCTTCTGCACGTCATTTATTATGCCAGTCATATTTTAAATGACGCACAAAAGAACTACACAACCACAGAAAAAGAGTTACTTGCAGTGATTTACACTATTGACAAGTTTAGATCTTATTTAATATGATCAAAAGTGATTGTGTACACTGACCATGCTACTCTTAAATATCTACTCACAAAGCAGGATTCAAAACCCAAACTCATAAGATGGGTGTTACTTCTACAAGAGTTTGATATAGAAATAAGAGACAGAAAAGGGACAGAGAACCAAGTAGTAGGTGGACGAAATTGTGATAAAAGAGTTCCAGGCACTGTTAGAGAAGCTCACAACTTCGTTCAACTTAACCAGCAAGTGTACTGGGTCATCCAAGTAATACTTTACGTGAGTAAGGGTCGATCCCACAGAGATTGTTGGTATGAAGCAAGCTATGGTCACCTTGTAAATCTCAGTTAGGTAGATTAAAAGGTTATGGATTTCGAAAATTAATAATAAATAGAAAATAAAAAGGGATAGAAATACTTATGTAAATCAATAGTGGGAATTTCAGATAGGCGTGTGGAGATGCTAGAATCCTTTCGAATCTCTACTTTCTTATTTCTTTCATCCAATCCTTCTTACTCCTTTCCTTGGCAAGCTGGATGTAGGGCATCACCATCATCAATGGCTACTTTTAATCCTCTCGGGAAAATGGTCTTATGCGCTGTCACTGCCCGGCTAATCGTCTGGAGGCATCACCCTTGTTGATGGCTACATCCAATCCTCTCAGTGAAAATGGTCCAAATGCTCTGTCACAGCACGGCTAATCATCTGTCGGTTCTCAATTAGGTTGGAGTAGAATCCATTGATTCTTTTGCGTTTGTCATCACGCCCAGCCTTCAGGAGTTTGAAGCTCGTCACAGTCATTCAATACCAGAATCTTACTCGGAATACCACAGACAAGGTTAGACTTTCCAGATTCCCAGAATCCTACTCAGAATACCACAGACAAGGTTAGACTTTCTGGATCCCCATGAATGCCGCCATCTGTCTAGCTTATACCACGAAGATTCTGTTGGGGAATCTAAGAGATATGCGCCCGGCCTAGAGTAGAACGGAAGTGGTTGTCAATCACGTGCGTTCATAAGTGAGAATGATGATGAGTGTCACGGATCATCAGATTCATCAAAGTGTTGTGCAACGTATATCTTGGAATAAGAATAGAAGAGAATTGAATAGAAAGTAATAATAATTGTATTGAAACTTGAGGTACAGCAGAGCTCCACACCCTTAATCTATGGTGTGCAGAAACTCCACTGTTGAAAATACATAAGTGAAAGGTTCAGGCATGGCCAAATGGCCAGCCTCCATGGTCTAAGGACTAGGCATCCAGAGATGTCTAATACACTAGTAAAAAGTCCTATTTATAATAAACTAGCTACTAGGGTTTACATGAGTAAGTAATTGATGCATAAATCCACTTCCGGGGCCCACTTGGCAGCATGTACTTGGCGTTCAACGCCAAGTTACGTCGTCAATTTCCGAATAAAGTATGGACTATTATATATTTCTGGAAAGCTCTGAATGTCTACTTTTCAACACCGTTGAGAGTGCGCCAATTGGAGTTCTGTAGCTCCAGAAAATCCATTTTGAGTGCAGGGAGGTCAGATTCCAACAGCATCAGCAGTCCTTTTGTCAGCCTTTTTCAGAGTTTTGCTCAAGTCCCTCAATTTCAGCCAGAAATTACCTGAAATCACAGAAAAACACACAAAATCATAGTATAGTCTAGAAATGTGAATTTAACATAAAAACTAATGAAAACATCCCTAAAAGTAGCTTGAACTTACTAAAAACTACCTAAAAACAATGCCAAAAAGCGTATAAATTATCCACTCATCACAACTCCAAACTTAAATTGTTGCATGTCCCCAAGCAACTGAAAATCAATTAGGATAAAAAGAAGAGAATATACTATAAATCCCAAAATATCAATGAATATTAATTCTAATTAGATGAGCGGGACTTGTAGCTTTTTGCTTCTGAACAGTTTTGGCCTCTCACTTTTTCCTTTGAAGTTTAGAATGATTGGCTTCTCTAGGAACTTAGAATTTCGGATAGTGTAATTGAATTTCCTAGTTAAGTATGTTGATTCTTGAACACAGCTACTTTTATGAGTCTTGGCCGTGGCCCTAAGAATTTTGTTTTCCAGTATTACCACTGGATACACAAATGCCACAGACACATGACTGGGTGAACCTTTTCAGATTGTGACTCAGCTTTGCTAGAGTCCCCAGTTAGAGGTGTCCAGAGCTCCTAAGCACACTCTTTTTGCTTTGGATCATTAGTCTCAAGCTTTTCACTTGGACCTTCATGACACAAGCACATAGTTAGGGACAGCTTGATTTAGCCGCTTATGCCTGGATTTTATTTCCTTGGGCCCTCCTATCCATTGATGCTCAAAGCCTTGGATCCTTTTTACCCTTGCCTTTTGGTTTTAAGGGCTATTGGCTTTTTTTGCTTGCTTTTTCTTTTTCTTTCTATTTTTTTCGCCATTTTTTTTTGCAAGCTTGTGTTCTTCATTGCTTTTTCTTGCTTCAAGAATCAATTTTATGATTTTTTAGATGATCAATAACATTTCTCTTTGTTCATCATTCTTTCAAGAGCCAACAGTTTTAACATTCATAAACAACAAGATAAAAAATATGCACTGTTTAAGCATTCATTCATAAGACAAAAAGTATTGTCACCACATCAATATAATTAAACTAAATTCAAGGATAAATTCGAAATTTATGTACTTCTTGTTCTTTTGAATTAAAACATTTTTCATTTAAGAGAGGTGAAGGATTTCATGGAATTTATTCATAGCTTTAAGACAACTAAACACTAATGATCATGAAGTAGAGACACGAAATATAGATAAACATAACATAGAAACCGAAAAACAGAAAGAAATAAGAACAAGGAATGAATCCACCTTAGTGGCGTCTTCTTCTTGAAGGTCCAAAAATTTCCTTAAGCTCTTCTATGTCCCTTCCTTGCCTTTGTTGCTCCTCCCTCATTGCTCTTTGATCTTCTCTTATTTCATGGAGAATGATGGAGTGCTCATGATGTTCCACCCTTAATTGTTCAACATTGTGGCTCAAATCTTCTAAGGAAGTGTTGAGTTGTTCCCAATAGTTGTTGGGAGGAAAGTACATCCCTTGAGGCATCTCAGGGTTTTCTTGATGATGAGCTTCCTCATGCATCTCTTGAGAACCGTGAAGGGTTTCTCTTGCATACTCCATCCTCTTCTTGGTGATGGGCTTATCCTCTTCAATGGAGATGTCTCCTTCTATGATAACTCCAGCTGAGTAACATAGATGGCAAATAAGGTGAGGAAAAGCTAGCCTTGCCATGGTGGAGGGCTTGTCGGCTATTTTGTAGAATTCATTGGAGATGACTTCATGAACTTTTACTTCCTCTCCAATCATGATGCTATGAATCATGATGGCCCGATCCACAGTAACTTCAGATCGGCTGCTAGTGGGAATGATGGAGCGTTGAATGAACTCCAACCATCCTCTAGCCACAGGCTTGAGGTCCAGTCTTCTTAGTTGAACTGGCTTGCCTTTGGAGTCTCTCTTCCATTGAGCTCTTTCTACATATATGTCCATTAGGACTTGGTCCAACCTTTGATTAAAGTTGACCCTTCTAGTGTAGGGGCGTTCATCTCCTTGCATCATGGGCAAGTGAAACGCCAACCTCACATTTTTCGACTAAAATCTAAGTATTTCCCCCGAACCATTGTGAGATAATTCTTTGGACTCGGGTTCATACTTTGATCATGGTTCCTAGTGATCCATGCATTGGCATAGAACTCTTGAACCATTAAGATTCTGACTTGTTGTATGGGGTTGGTTATGACTTCCCAACCTCTTTTTCGGATCTCATGTCGGATCTCCGGATACTCATTTTTCTTGAGCTTGAAAGGGACCTCAGGGATCACATTCTTCTTTGCCACAATATCATAGAAGTGGTCTTGATGGCTCTTGGAGATGAATCTTTCCATCTCCCATGACTCAGAGGTGGAAGCTTTTGTCTTCCCTTTTCCTTTTCTATAGGATTCTCCGGCCTTAGGTGCCATTGATGGTAATGGAAACGCAAAAAGCTATGCTTTTACCACACCAAACTTAAAATATTGCTCGTCCTCGAGCAATAGAAGAAAGAAGAGAAGAAGAAGAAGAAGAGAATATGGTAGAGAGGGAGAGATGTAGGTTCGGCCAAGGTGAAGAAGAGGGGGTTGTGTTGTGTGAAAATGAAGTAGAATGGAAGGGTATATATAGGGAGAGGGGAGAGGGAAGTTTCGGCCATATAGGGTGGGAATGGGTGGGAAAATGTTTTTGAATTTTTGAAGGTAGGTGGGGTTTATGGGGAAGAGTGGATGGATGTGAGTGGTGAAGGGGTTGATTGGGAAGAGGGATTGAGGTGATTGGTGAAGAGTGTTGGGAAGTGTGACATGGGGAAGAGTAGAATAGGAATAGGAGGTAAGGTGGGAATATGTTAGGTGGGGATCCTGTGGGGTCCACAGATCCTGAGGTGATCCTGTGGTGGCAAGGAATTCCATCCCTGCACCAAATAGGCATGTAAAATGCCTTTGCACACCATTTTGGCGTTTAGACGCCGAGTGGTGCATGTTCTGGGCGTTCAACGCCCACATGTAACATGTTTCTGGCGTTGAACGCCAGTTTCATGCTTGTTACTGGCGTTCAGCGCCAGCTTTTCCTCTTAGGCACATTCCTGGCGTTCAGCGCCAGAATGTTGCTTGTTTCTGGCATTCAGCGCCAGTTTCATGCTCTGTTCTGGCGTTGAACGCCAGCCAGATGCTCCTTACTGGCATTGAACGCCAGTCTGTGCTTCCTCCAGGGTGTGATTTTTTCTTCTGCTGTTTTTGATCCTGTTTTTGATTTTTATATTTTTTTTGTGACTCCACATGATCATGTACCTAATAAAACACAAAATAAAAATTAGATAAATAAAATTGGGTTGCCTCCCAACAAGCGCTTCTTTAATGTCAATAGCTTGATAGTGGCTCTCACGGAGCCACAAAGGTGATCAGGTCAATGTTGTATAGTCCCAACACCAAACTTAGAGTTTGGATATGGGGTCTTAACACCAAACTTAGAGTTTGGTTGTGCCCGCCCAACACCAAACTTAGAGTTTGACTATGGGGGCTCTTCTTGACTCTAAACTGAGAGAAGCTCTTCATGCTTACTCTCTTTTGTCACAGAGGGATGGCCATGTGCCTTAAACACAAAGTAGTCTCCATTCAATTGAAGGACTAATTCACCTCTGTTGACATCTATCACAGCTCCTACTGTGGCTAGGAAAGGTCTTCCAAGGATGATGCAATCATCCTCTTCCTTCCTAGTGTCTAAGATTATGAAATCAGCAGGGATGTAAAGGCCTTCAAACTTTACTAACACGTCCTCCACTATTCCATAAGCTTGTCTCAATGACTTGTCTGCCAATTGTAATGAGAACAAGGCAGGTTGTACCTCAATGATCCCCAGCTTCTCCATTACAACCTCAATGATCCCCAGCTTCTCCATTACAGAGAGTGGCATAAGATTTATCCCTGACCCCAGATCACACAGAGCTTTTGCAAAGGTCATGGTGCATATGGTGCAAGGTATCAAAAACTTGCCAGGATCTTGTTTCTTTTGAGGTAGAGTTTGCTGAATCCAGGTGTCCAGTTCACTAATGAGCAAGGGAGGTTCACTTTCCCAAGTCTCATTACCAAATAACTTGGCATTCAGCTTCATGATAGCTCCTAAATATTGAGCAACTTGCTCTCGAGTCACATCTTCATCCTCTTCAGAGGAAGAATAGTCTTCAGAGCTCATGAATGACAGAAGGAGATTTAATGGAATCTCTATGGTCTCTATATGAGCCTCAGATTCCTTTGGATCCTTGATAGGAAACTCCTTCTTGCTTGAGGGACGTCCCAGGAGGTCTTCCTCACTAGGATTTTCGTCCTCCTTCTCCCTTGTGCATTCGGCCATATTGATTATATCAATGGCCTTGCACTCTCCTTTTGGATTCTCTTCTG
>NC_029773.3:33568228-33568745 GCF_000817695.3 Arachis duranensis | reverse complement strand
GAGAAATTTGGATGATTTCTCCATGATGAGTTATAGGTGTTTCCATAAGGTTCACCCATGTAATTAACCTCTGCCATGGCAGGGTTCTCAGGATCATAAGCTTCTTCAGAAGCTGCCTCCTTAGTATTGTTGGATGCATGTTGCCATCCATTCAGACTTTGAGAGATCATGTTGACTTGCTGAGTCAACACTTTGTTCTGAGCCAATATGGCATTCAGAGCATCAATTTCAAGAACTCCTTTCTTCTGAGGCGTCCCATTATTCACGGAATTCCTCTCAGAAGAATACATGAATTGGTTGTTTGCAACCATGTCAATGAGTTCTTGAGCCTCTTCAGGCGTTTTCTTTAGGTGAATAGATCAACCTGCAGAATGATCCAATGACATTTTCGAAAATTCAGAGAGACCATAATAGAATATATCCAATATGGTCCATTCTGAAAACATGTAAGATGGACATCTTTTGGTCAGCTGCTTGTATCTTTCCCAAGCTTCATAGAGGGATTCACCATCTTTTT
>NC_029773.3:33560481-33565818 GCF_000817695.3 Arachis duranensis | reverse complement strand
CTCATGAATGCCGCCATCAATCTAGCTTATACCACGAAGATTCTGTTTAAGGAATCCAAGAGATATGCGCCCGGCCTAAGGTAGAACGGAAGTTGTTGTCAGTCACGCGCGTTCATAGGTGAGAATGATGATGAGTGTCACGGATCATCACATTCATCAAAGTGTTGTGCAACGTATATCTTGGAATAAGAATAGAAGAGAATCGAATAGAAAGTAATAATAATTGTATTGAAACTTGAGGTATAGCAGAGCTCAACACCCTTAATCTATGGTGTGCAGAAACTCCACTGTTGAAAATACATAAGTGAAAGGTTCAGGTATGGACGAATGGCCAACCCCCATGGTCTAAGGACTAGGCGTCTAGAGATGTCTAATACACTAGTAAAAAGTCCTATTTATAATAAACTAGCTACTAGGGTTTACATGAGTAAGTAATTGATGCATAAATCCACTTCCAGGGCCCACTTGGTGTATGCTTGGGCTGAGCTTGATCTATCCACGAGCTGAGGCTTTTCTTGGAGTTGAACTCCAAGTTATAACGTGTTTTGGGCGTTCAACTCCGGATCATGACGTGTTTCTGGCGTTTAACTCTAGACAGCAGCATGTACTTGGGGTTCAACGCCAAATTACATCGTCAATTTCCAAATAAAGTATGGACTATTATATATTACTAGAAAGCTCTGGATGTCTAATTTCCAACGCCGTTCAGAGCGCGCCAATTGGAGTTTTGTAGCTCCAGAAAATCCATTTCGAGTGCAGGGAGGTCAGATTCCAACAGCATCAGCAGTCCTTTTGTCAGCCTTTTTCAGAGTTTTGCTCAAGTCCCTCAATTTCAGCCAGAAATTATCTGAAATCACAGAAAAACACACAATCTCATAGTACAGTCCAGAAATGTGAATTTAACATAAAAACTAATGAAAACATCCCTAAAAGTAGCTTGAACTTACTAAAAACTACCTAAAAACAATGCCAAAAAGCGTATAAATTATCCGCTCATCACAGATCACCTGTCCCGAATAGAACCAGTAGAAGGAGCGTCCCTCCCTCTTACTGAGATCTCTGAAAATTTTTCGGATGAGCAACTCTTTGCCATCTAGGAAGTACCATGGTTTGCAGACATTGCAAACTACAAGGCCATGAGATTCATACTCAAAGAGTATAGTAGGCTGCAATCAAAGAAATTGATGACGGATGCAAAGTACTATCTTTAGGATGAACCATATCTCTTCAAGAGATGTGCAGACAGAGTAATCCATAGATGTGTGCCTCAAGAACAAGCACAGAAGATCCTCTGGCATTGCCATAGATCATAATATAGAGGACACTTTGGAAGTGAGCGAACAGCCACAAGAGTCCTCCAATGTGGCTTCTATTGACCTACTCTCTATAAAGACTCCCAAGAATTTGTACTTAATTATGACAGTTGCCAAAGATCTGGCAATCTGCCTCACAGTTATGCCATGCCTCAACAAGGGATCTTGGAGATTGAGTTGTTTGATGTATGGGGAATTGACTTCATGGGGCCTGTCGCACCATCATACTCAAACACTTATATTTTGGTGGCAGTGGATTATGTATCCAAATGGGTGAAAGCTATTGCAACACCCACTAATGATACTAAGACATTGCTGAAATTCCTCCAGAAACATATCTTCAGCAGATTTGGTGTCACTAGAGTACTAATCAGTGATGGGGGCGTGGTGCATGAAATTATGATCTCTTATAATGGCATTCAACTTGGTGGGCGCATTTACTAACTTGGCACTTTCTTCACAACCTCGCACAACTAACCAGCAAGTGCACCGGGTTGTCCAAGTAATAAACCTTACGTGAGTAAGGGTCGATCCCACGGAGATTGTTGGTATGAAGCAAGCTATGGTCATCTTGTAAATCTCAGTCGAGCGGATAATAAATGGTTATGGAGTTTTCGAATAATAATAATAAATAATCTGAAAATAAAGATAGAAATACTTATGTAGATCATCGATGGGAATTTCAGATAGGCATATGAAGATGCTGCTACATCCCATCCTCTGAGTGAAAATGGTCCAAATGCTCTGTCACAGCACGGCTAATCATCTGTCGGTTCTTGATCATGCCAGAATAGAATCCCTTAATTCTTTTGCGTTTGTCATCACGCCCAACAATCGCGAGTTTGAAGCTCGTCACAGTCATTTAATCCCGGAATCCTACTCGGAATACCACAGACAAGGTTTAGACTTTTCGGATTCTCATGAATGCCGCCATCAATTCTAGCTTATATCACGAAGACTCTGATCTCACGGAATGTAAGGCTCGGTTGTCAGGGGAGGGCAATCATGCGTCGTGCATCAGGAATCCAAGAGATACACACTCTAGCTTTCGCTTGTAGAATGGAAGTGGTTGTCAGGCACGCGTTCATAGGGACGGATGATGATAAGTGTCACGGATCATCACATCCATCAGGTTGAAGTACGAGTAGTATCTTAAAATGGAAATAAGATTGAATTTGAATAAAAGTTAGTAGTAATTGCATTAAAACTCGAGGTACAGCAGAGCTCCACACCCTTAATCTATGGTGTGTAGAAACTCCATCGTTGAAAATACATAAGTGATGAAGGTTCAGGCATGGCCGAATGGCCAGCCCCCAAAATGTGATCAATAGTCTCCTAAGATGAATAATGGAATAAAACCGAGACCAAAGATGTAACGTGGTCAAAAGACACTGAATACAATAGGAAAATATCCTATTTATACTAGACTAGCTACTAGGGTTTACAGAAGTAAGTAATTGATGCAGAAATCCACATTCGGGGCCCACTTGGTTGTGTTTTTGGCGTTTAACTCTGGTTCGTGACGTGTTTCTGGCGTTTGACTCCAGAATGCAACATGGAACTGGCGTTGAGCGCCAGTTTACGTCGTCTAATCTCGAATAAAGTATGAACTATTATATATTGCTGGAAATCTCTGGATGTCTACTTTCCAACGCCGTTAAGAGCGCGCCATTTGGAGTTCTGTAGCTCCACAAAATCCATTTCGAGTGCAGGGAGGTCAGAATCCAATAGCATCAGTAGTCCTTTGTCAGCCTTTTATCAGAGTTTTGCTCAGGTCCCTCAATTTCAGCCAGAAAATACCTGAAATCATAGAAAAACACACAAACTTAAAGTAAAGTCCAAAAATGTGAATTTAGCATAAAAACTAAAGAAAACATCCCTAAAAGTAACTATATCCTATTAAAAACTACCTAAAAACAATGCCAAAAAGCGTATAAATTATCCGTTCATCAGGGCGCTCATTTCTGCAATAAATAGCTTTACTCTACTTTGGTTCAATATGGAGTTAGCCATAGGGTGGCAACTCCATATTATCAATAGAGAATAGGCAAGCTGAAGTCTCTAATAGAGAACTTAAAAGAATCCTGGAATGGACTGTGATTAACCGTAGAAGGGATTGGGCAGGAAGCTTGGATGATGCTCTATGGGCATACAGAACATCATTCAAGACTCCTATAGGAACTTCTCCAAACCAGCTTGTGTATAGAAAAGCCTGTCACTTGCCAGTGGAACTGGAACACAAGGCCTACTGGGCAACCAGATTCCTAAACCTTGATGCCAAGTCAGCTGGAGAAAAATGATTGCTCCAGTTAAATGAGCTAGAGGAATTCAGACTCAATGCTTTCGAAAATGCAAAAATTTACAAAGAGAAAGCAAAAAGATGGCATGATAAGAAGCTGTCATCCAGAGTCTTTAAGCCAGGGCAGAAAGATCTGTTGTTTAACTCTAGGCTCAGATTATTCCTCGGAAAGTTGAAATCCCGGTGGAGAGGACCATATGTGATTACAGGTGTGTCACTATATGGTTATGTAGAGCTTCAAAATAATGACTCTAACAGAAAATTCATTGTTAATAGACAGAAAGTCAAACATTATCTTGAAAGCAATTTTGAGCAAGAATGCTCAAAACTGAGACTTGATTAAAGCTCAGTAATAGTTCAGCTAAAGACAATAAAGAAGCGCTTGCTAGGAGGCAATCCAGTCATGAGTTCATTTTATTTGTAATTTTAATTTTAAATTAGATAAGACATTTCAGTGAATGATACAGAGTTACAGAAGGACTCAGAGGATGAAATAGCAAAAAGAAGCTCACTGGTGCGAAAAATCCAGTAAGAGCTGTTTTGGGCGTTAAATGCTCAAAAGAAGCATCTACTGGGCGTTTAACACCAGTAGAGATAGCCATCTGGGCATTAAACGCCAGAAAGAAGCATCTTTTGGGCGTTTAACACCAGAGTTACAGCGTCTTGGGCGTTCAAAAAAATGCCCACTGACGAAGGTGTTTTTGGCGTTTAACGCCAGCTAGAAGCAACAGCTGGGCGTTAAACGCCCAGACCAATCACCAATTGGGCGCTAAATGCCCAAAACATGCAGCAGTTGGGCGTTTAATGCCAGGATTGTGGGGAGGAGGTAATTTCGTTTTCACTTCAAATTTTTTCCATTTTTTATGTTTCAATTCATGATTTCTTGCATAAACATGTTACAAACTCTCTTCTTTCAACTTCAATTTCGAAAATTTTTTTTCCTAATCATATATCAAAATTTTTCGTCAATATCTTTTCAAACCGTTTTCAAAACTAATTTATCTTTTTGAATTCTTTTCAAATCTTTTTAATTTCTTCTCAAATCTTTTTAAATTCATCATATCTTCTTTTTAAAATTCAGATTTATCTTTTTCAAATATCTTTTGTATCTTTTCAATTTTCAATTACATATTTTTCCTATCATACTTATCTTTTACAAATCATATCTTCTATCCTATCTTTTTCAAAAATTTTCAAAAACCCACCCCCTTCCCCTTAAATCCACATTCGGCCTCCCTTCTCTCCCCCACAATTCGAACTTGTCTCTCCATATATCCCTCTCCTTTCCTTTCTTTTGCTTGAGGACAAGCAAACCTCTAAGTTTGGTGTGTTTATCCGTGATCACTAAACCAATACACACTAAGATCATGGATCCTAAGGGAAAATAAACCACTCCAAGAGGCAAGAAAGAGAATATTCCAAAACCACTTTGGAATCAAGGGAAGTTCTTAACCAAAGAACATTTAGACCATTACTACAAAATAATGGGTCTAAGGTCACTTATCCCAGAAGTTAAATTTGATCTGAAAGAAGACGAATATCCGGAGATTCAAGAGCAAATTTGAAACAGGAGCTGGGAAATCCTAGCTAATCCTGAAACAAAGGTGGGAAGAAACATGGTTCAAGAATTCTACTCTAATCTGAAGTCACCATCAAAAGAGCAGTGATGAGCGGATAATTTGTATGCTTTTTGGCATTGTTTTTAGTATGTTTTTAGTATAATCA
>NC_029773.3:33557215-33557805 GCF_000817695.3 Arachis duranensis | reverse complement strand
GTAAGGTTTATTACTTGAACGACCCAGTGCACTTGCTGGTTAGTTGTGCGAAGTTGTGTAATGCCATGGTATTGAACACCAAGTTTTTAGGGTTCATGACCGGGGATTATGAGAGTTGTGAAAAGTATTGTTCACAATTTCGCGCACCAAACTACTGTTCAAAATCCCTCTGAGGACAGTAAGAGCCCAGAGAGGAATGTTATTGGCGTTCAAACGCCAGAAAGGGAAGGAAAGCTGGCGTTAAACGCCCATTCCTTGCCCAGTTCTGGCGTTCAAACGCCAGAAAAGGGGGAAAAGTTGGCGTTAAACGCCCAGTTTCCACCCAATCCTGTCGTTCAGACGCCTGGGGAAAATCAGACACCCGAAAGTGCTGACAGTAATCCCTCTAACAAGGCTTCTTCAACCACTTCTATAAGGAATAGACCTGCAGCATCTAAGGTTGAAGAATATAAAGCCAAGATGCCTTATCCTCAAAAACTCCACCAAGCGGAACAGGATAAGCAATTTGCCCGCTTTGCAGACTATCTCAGGACTCTTGAAATAAAGATTCCGTTTGCAGAAGCACTTGAGCAAATACCTTCTTATGCTAA
>NC_029773.3:33555783-33556386 GCF_000817695.3 Arachis duranensis | reverse complement strand
TGTTGGAGGATAATGCCAAACCAGTGGTCCAACCACAAAGGCGGCTAAATCCAGCCATGAAGGAGGTGGTGCAGAAAGAGTTCACTAAATTACTAGAGGCTGGGATTATTTATCCTATTTCTGATAGCCCCTGGGTGAGCCCTGTCCAAGTTGTTCCCAAAAAGGGAGGCATGACAGTGGTTCATAATGAAAAAAATGAACTGGTTCCTACAAGAATAGTCACAGGGTGGCGCATGTGTATTGACTACAGAAGGCTCAATACAGCCACCAGAAAGGATCATTTCCCTTTACCATTCATAGACCAAATGCTAGAAAGACTAGCTGGGCATGATTATTACTGCTTTTTGGATGGCTATTCAGGCTACAACCAAATTGCAGTAGATCCTCAGGACCAAGAGAAAACAGCATTCACTTACCCTTCTGGCGTGTTTGCCTACAGGAGGATGCCTTTCGGTCTGTGCAATGCACCTGCAACCTTTCAAAGGTGCATGCTCTCTATCTTCTCAGATATGGTAGAGAAATTTCTGGAAGTCTTCATGGATGACTTTTCAGTATATGGAGACTCATTTAGCTCCTGTCTTAATCACCTAGCACTTGTCTTGG
>NC_029773.3:33546068-33549566 GCF_000817695.3 Arachis duranensis | reverse complement strand
TGATGGCGGCATTCAAGAGAATCCGGAAGGTCTAAACCTTGTCTGTGGTATTCTGAGTAGGATTCAATGATTGAATGACTGTGACGAGCTTCAAACTCCTGAAGGCGGGGCGTTAGTGACAGACGCAAAAGAATCACTGGATTCTATTCCGGCCTGATTGAGAACCGACAGATGAATTCCGCGTGCTGTGACAGAGCATATGCAATCGTTTTCACTGAGAGAATGGGAGGTAGCCATTGACAACGGTGAAACCCTACATACAGCTTGCCATGGAAGGAGACTTGCGTGTTTGAAGAAGAAGACAGTAGGAAAGCAGAGATTCAAAAGATGGAGCATCTCCAAACCTCAACCTATTCTCCATTACTGCAAAACAAGTAATAATTTCATGTTCTTTTGTCTTTCACAATCAATCCTGATAATTTCTGATATCCTGACTAAGATTTACAAGATAACCATAGCTTGCTCCAAGCCGACAATCTCTGTGGGATCGACCCTTGCTCACGCAAGGTATTACTTGGACGACCCAGTACACTTGCTGGTTAGTTGTGCGGAGTTGCAAAAGTGTGATTGCAATTTCGTGCACCAAGCAGTAATGATCCATTACATTATGTTGGGAAAAGAAGTGGAAGTTTATCAGCTGATTTCTTGTGAACTTTACACAATTGCAAAAAAGAACTCCAAAGATGCCAAATTGGCTTATCCAAGCTTAATCTTTATGCTATGTAAAGATGCTGGGGTAAAGATGGGAGTAAATGAGTATATCTCAGTTGAGCAACCAATCACCAAAAAGTCAATGGAAAGACAACAAGTGCAGGACGACCCTATCAAGAGGAAAGCACAGGAATTCCTCCCGGAAATCCCTCAAATTAAATACTGGGAGCGTCTTGAAGCATCTGTTACCAAGTTGCAAGAAGCTATGGACCAACTAAAGGAAGAACAGAAAAATCAAAATAGCATGCTTTGCAAACTGCTTGGGGAACAAGAAGAGAAAAGGCGTGAACTGAGGGAACTGAAGCGTCAGAAGCTATCTCTTGAAGGGCCAAGCACTCCACAGACTAAAGGAGCATCCACCTCCCACAATAAAGGTTGTTGAGTCCTAATCTTTGCCTTAACTCTGTGATAACTGTTCTTATTATGAATTTACCTTAGAAGCTACATATTAGTAGTAGTAATTAGTATCTCTATTTTGACTTTATTTCCAATTAAGTTATAATTTTTTTTTCTCATCATCATCAAACATGAATAAAATAGTAGATTTTTAGAATAAAGAGGCAATATTTTTTTGAGTTTTTAATAAGGAAAATTCTAATTATTTATATGTGGTGGCAATACTTTTTGTCTTCTGAATGAATGCCTGAACAGTGCATATTTTTTATATTGAATTTTATGAATGTTAAAACTGTTGACTCCTGAAAGAATGATGAACAAGAGAAATATTATTGATGATTTGAAAAATCATGAAATTGATTCTTGAAGCAAGAAAAAGCAGTGAAAAAAAAAAAGAAGAGAAGGAGCAATGGAAAAAACCAATAGCCCTTTAAACCAAAAGGCAAGGGTGAAAAGGATCCAAGGCTTTGAGCATCAATGGATATGAGGGCCTAAGAAAATAAATCCATGCCTAAGTGGCTAAATCAAGCTGTCCCTAACCATGTGCTTGTGGCATGCAGGTCCAAGTGAAAAGCTTGAGACTGAGTGGTTAAAGTCATGATCCAAAGCAAAAAGAGTGTGCTTAAGAACTCTGGACACCTCTAATTAGGGACTTTAGCAAAGCTAAGTCACAATCTGAAAAGGTTCACCCAATTATGTGTCTGTGGCATTTATGTATCCGGTGGTAATACTGGAAAACAAAGTGCTTAGGGCCACGGCCAAGACTCATAAAAGTAGCTGTGTTCAAGAATCAACATACTAAACTAGGAGAATCAGTAATACTATCTGAATTCTGAGTTCCTATGAATGCCAATCATTTTGAATTTCAAAGGATAAAGTGAGATGCCAAAACTGTTCGGAAGCAAAAAGCTACTAGTCCCGCTCATCTAGCTAGAATTTGAGCTTCACTTAAGACTCTGAGATATTATTGCTTCTTGATTTCTTTTTATCCTATTTTATTTATCTAGTTGCTTGGGAACAAGCAACAGTTTAAGTTAGGTGTTGTGATGAGCGGATATTTTATACGCTTTTTGGGGGTAATTTCATGTAGTTTTTAGTATGTCTTAGTTAGTTTTTAGTATATTTTTATTAGTTTTTAGGAAAAATTTGTATTTCTGGACTTTACTATGAGTTTGGGTGTTTTTCTATGACTTCAGAAATTTTCTGGCTGATTTTGAGGGAGCTGAGCAAAAATCTGAATCAAGCTGAAAAAGGACTGCTGATGCTGTTGGATTCTGACCTCAATTAAGCTACAAGAGTCCAATTAGCGCGCCCTCAATTAGGTTGGAAAGTAGACATCCAGGGCTTTTCATCAATATATAATAGTCCATACATTTCTCGAAGATAAATGACATAAACTGGCGTTTAATGCCAGTTCCATGTTGCATTCTGGCGTTAATCGCTAGAAACAGGTTGCAAGTTGGAGTTAAACGCCCAAAACAGGTTACAACTTGACGTTTAATTCGAGAAACAGCCCAGGCACGTGAAAAGCTCAAGTCTCAGCCCCAGCACACACCAAGTAGGCCCCAGAAGTGGATTTCTACACTATCTAACTTAGTTTACTCAGTTTCTGTAAACCTAGGTTACTAGTTTAGTATTTAAACAACTTTTAGAGATTTATTCTGTATCTCATGATATTTTTAGATCTGAACTTTGTACTCTTTGATGGCATGCGTCTCTAAACTCCATTGTTGGGGGTGAGGAGCTCTGCTATGTCTCGATGACTTAATGCAATTACTTCTGTTTTCCATTTAAACATGCTTGTTTCTATCTAAGTTATTTATTCGTACTTAACTATGAAGAAGGTGATGATCCGTGACACTCATCACCATTCTCAACCTATGAATGCGTGCCTGGTGCACGAAATTGCAATCACACTTTTGCAACTCCGCACAACTAACCAGCAAGTGCACTGGGTCGTCCAAGTAATACCTTGCGTGAGCAAGGGTCGATCCCACGGAGATTGTCGGCTTGGAGCAAGCTATGGTTATCTTGTAAATCTTAGTCAGGATATCAGAAATTATCAGGATTGATTGTGAAAGACAAAAGAACATGAAATGATTACTTGTTTTGCAGTAATGGAGAATAGGTTGAGGTTTGGAGATGCTCCATCTTCTGAATCTCTGCTTTCCTACTGTCTTTTTCTTCAAACACGCAAGTCTCCTTCCATGGCAAGCTGTATGTAGGGTTTCACTGTTGTCAATGGCTACCTCCCATCCTCTCAGTGAAAACAATTGCATATGCTCTGTCACAGCACGCGGAATTCATCTGTCGGTTCTCGGTCAGGCCGGAATAGAATCCAGTGATTCTTTTGCGTCTGTCACTAACGCCCCGCCTTCAGGAGTTTGAAGC
>NC_029773.3:33545367-33546011 GCF_000817695.3 Arachis duranensis | reverse complement strand
TGCATTAATACTCGAGGTACAGCAGAGCTCCACACCTTAATCTATGGTGTGTAGAAACTCCACCGTTGAAAATACATAAGAACAAGGTCTAGGCATGGCCGAATGGCCAGCCTCCCAATGATCTAAGAACTAGATGTCCAAAGATGATCTAGAGATCTAAAGTGATCAAAAGATGTAAATACAATAGTAAAAGGTCCTACTTATAAGAACTAGTAGCCTAAGGTGTACAGAAATGAGTAAATGACATAAAAATCCTCTTCCGGGCCCACTTGGTGTGTGCTTGGGCTGAGCATTGAAGCTTTTATGTGTAGAGACGTTTTCTGGAGTTAAACGCCAGTTCTCATGCCAGTTTGGGCGTTTAACTCCAAGTTTTATGCCAGTTCTAGCGTTTAACGCTGGAATTTCTGAGGCTGATTTGCCACGCCGATTTGGGCCATCAAATCTTGGGCAAAGTATGGACTATCATATATTGCTGGAAAGCCCAGGATGTCTACTTTCCAACGCCATTGAGAGCGCACCAATTGGGCTTCTGTAGCTGCAGAAAATCCACTTCGAGTGTAGGGAGGTCAGAATCCAACAGCATCTGCAGTCCTTTTTGGTCTCGGAATCAGATTTTTGCTCAGGACCCTCAATTTCAGCCAGAA
>NC_029773.3:33542425-33542723 GCF_000817695.3 Arachis duranensis | reverse complement strand
AGCACTGGGCGTTTTTCTGAACGCCCAGAATGCTGCACACCTGGCGTTAAACGCCCAGAATGGTGCCCATTCTGGCGTTTAGCGCCCAAAATGGCACCATTCCTGGCGTTAAACGCCCAGAATGATACCCATTCTGGCGTTTAACGCCCAAAATGCCCCTTACTGGCATTTTTTCGCCAGTAAGTTCTTTTTCTCTGCTTTTTGAGCTGAATCCTTTTGTAACTCTGTGAATCCCTTCATTTTTGATACTTGCCTCTGTAAGAACAAATCATACAACCTACTAATGACTGGGTTGCCT
>NC_029773.3:33540725-33542325 GCF_000817695.3 Arachis duranensis | reverse complement strand
ATGCTGCAGGTTTATTCCTTACAGAAGTGGTTGAAGAAGCCTTGTTAGAGGGATTACTGTCAGCACTTTCGGGTGTCTGAACGCCAGGATTGGGTGGAAGTTGGGCGTTTAACGCTAACTTTTCCCCCTTTTCTGGCGTTTGAACGCCAGAACTGGGCAAGGAATGGGCGTTAAACACCAGCTTTCCTTCCCTTTCTGGCGTTTGAACGCCAATGACATTCCTCTCTGGGCTCTTACTATCCTCAGAGGGATTTTGAACAGTGGTTTGGTTGTCCTCTGTCAATTGTTCCTTGTTTGGCTTTTTACTCTTTTGAACAGTGTTATTCAGGGTCTTCCCACTCCTCAATTGAACTGCTTGACATTCCTCTGTTATCTGTTTAGATAATTGCTGTTTTGCTTGATTCAACTGCAGTTCTATGCTCTTGTTAGCAACTTTAGTTTCATGGAGCATCTCTTTAAAGTCTGCTAACTGTTCTGTCATCAGGAGCAATTGTTGATTAAGCTCAATTATCTGTTCTTTTGGAGAGAACTCATCTGCTCAATTAAGCTCCATGACTTCCTCTTTTGGAGAGAACTCATTGCTAGAGTACAAATATTGGTTTCTAGCAACAGTGTCTATAAGCTCTTGAGCTTCTTCAATTGTCTTCCTCATGTGTATAGATCCACCAGCTGAGTGGTCTAAAGACATCTGAGCTTTTTCTGTAAGCCCATAGTAGAAAATGTCTAACTGTACCCACTCTGAAAACATTTCAGAGGGACATTTCCTTAGCATACCTCTATACCTCTCCCAGGCATTGTAAAGGGATTCATTATCCTCTTGTTTAAAGCCTTGGATGTCCAGCCTTAGCTGTGTCATCCTCTTTGGAGGGTAAAAATGATTCAGGAATTTGTCTGACAACTGTTTCCATGTCTTTATGCTTGCTGTAGGTTGGTTATTCAACTACCTTTTAGCTTGATCTTTTACAGCAAATGGGAACAGTAATAGTCTGTAGACATCCTGATCTACCTCTTTATCATGTACTGTGTCAGCAATTTGTAAAAACTGTGCCAGAAACTCAGTAGGTTCTTCCTGTGGAAAACCGGAATACTGGCAATTTTGCTGCACTATGATAATGAGTTAAGGATTTAATTCAAAGCTGCTTGCTTTGATGGGAGGTGTACAGATGCTACTCCCATATGCAGCTGTAATGGGGTTAGCATATGACCCCAGAGTCCTTTTGGACTGATTAATCCCACTTAAGTCCATAATGGACAAAAGGGAAATGATAATGATTGCAAGGAGAAAAATTTTGTTTTTTTTTTGAATTAACGAAAAAAATAAAATAAAATAAAATAAAAATAAAAATTCGAAAATCAAAAAGAAAATAAGATCAAAGCAAATTGAAAACTGAATCAATTAGTTAATTAAAAAGATTTTGAAAACAGCAATTAAAAAGATATGATTGAAAAATTTTTATGAAAAAGATTTGATTTTGAAAAGAGGAAAGAGAAAAACACAAAAAGACACCAAACTTAAAATTTTAGAAAATCAAACACACAGTTTTCGAAAAATTTTTTTAAGAGAAAAACACAAAGAGGACACCAAACTTAGAATTTTTAT